>NC_134400.1:118175759-118455941 GCF_050003625.1 Haematobia irritans
TAGACCAATATGCTTTCAAACATATTATATGTTCGGGGTTGAACTGAAGAAGAGCTGGAAAGTAAAACTAATTTTGCCTTCCGAAATAATTACACTTGAAGAAATTTTCGTTTTAAATTTTAAAATTCTGGAATATTTATTTTCAATCGTTTTAGTGTTTTTGTAGTGTATTTTTAATATAATTCTAATTTTTATTCGTAATTTATTATTAGATTTAAGTTTTAAATTAGCAATTAAGTTTTAGATTTAGGTTTAAAATATTTACAAAAAAACTATACTTTAAATTAACTCAAGGAAACAGTGTAAACAAGGGTTGTTTCAATTCAAATTTAACATGGGTTTGTGCAATATAGTTGTAAGTAAAACTAAGTGCAATTTCAATGTAAACTTCAGTGCAATATAGTATTAAGTAAAAATTTGTGTATTTTGTGTTGTGATTTTGTTCTTGTTATTGATGAGGGTTTTGTTTGTGTCTCTCACTTGTATTTGATGGGTAATGGGATGATGGGTTGTTTGTGTCACTGTTCACTAAATGTCTTTAGGTTTACCTGTAAATAGTTATTGTTTTTAACTGTTCACTTAAATGTTTGTTATAATTTAATGTTTATTTTATTTTCACAATTACTAATGTTTCACTACACTTGTTACTTATCGCGGGGGGATCGATTGTGCGTGCGCGTGTTGATTGTCGGTTCAAGACTGGTTCGTTGCCCTCTTGAGTGATGCTTAGTAGCTGATGCAAAGCTTAGCGACAAAACTACAAGCATCGATCAAAGGGCAACTTTCCAGGTAAACAAATAGAAAAACAAAAGGACACGACGATTAAAAATTATTTGTGCCGCTACGCACAGTGTTTCAAACCGAGTTCAAACAAACTTTGAACATTCTGCCCCCCGCGAAAGAGTGTAGTTTACCTTACCTTATTGGTTGCTGACTTCGGTTGGACTACTGACGGGCCCCACGAAAACATAGCCCCAATCGGTGAGTTGGGCAAAAACTCTTCCCAGGCCCGTCTGTACGACTCCATCTCGCCGCAGGTAGGCATACGCACTTGCGCCCACTTCGACGTCAATTGACTCGTTGCCTCTGGGATCTATATCTGCCAGTTCATGAGCCTCCATATTTGTGGCTGGGTCCTCAAGGATGGGGTCTGAGTATGGGCGTCTGGGCAGGTCGCGGGTCACCAATGCTTTAAGTTTGTATACCAGCCGACTTCCATAGCGTCGTGCGCGTAATCTAATGGTGGCAAACGTACGACCATCCTTTTCCCTTGTTGGGATGCGAAGCCGGGTGACGGTCGATGCAGCGACTCGGGTATGGGTGGCAGCTTGGCATAACAACACCCTTACACTGGCCCAGTCCTCAGACTCCTCAGCCATCATATCCACCTGGGCTGTAGGAATGAAAACCGAAGATCGGTGGTACGGTAACTCTACCGGCGGTGGCGTATAGCGTCCAAAAGTTTCACGAAGCTGAGGAGCCCCATGCAACATCGTATGGTGACGGAGGTTGCATTCCCGACACGCGGTGAGGACTGGGCAGTCTGGAGCCAAATGACTGCGCGCCAAGCAGTTACGGCAGTAGCTGCGCCTCTCCACAGTCTCATACCGCTGGTAAGGGGTCTGTCGACGGAAAAAAGCACATGACCTGATTGGGTGGTCGTCTTGGCACAGCCCACATGCATACTGCCAGTGCGCAGGTCGGTGTCGACGATTGTGGCGAGAGGGTCCATTTGGTGATGGGTCGCGAACTGGTAATACTCCGGCCATCTCTGTAACAAAAGTTTTGTGAGTACCGTGTTTTTTGATGAATTTGTGATATGCTAGTCAGTCCGCAAATAGTTTTACTATCTTCGTTATGGGTCGGCTGAGCATACCGCTAGCGGTTCTAATGTCTACTACTCGAATATTTTTGTCAGCGCCTTCGTAGGTTTTGACAACCCTCCCTAGTTTCCATTCATTTGAAGGTAAGTGATCATCTTTTATAATAACTAAATCATTTATGGCAAGGTTTTGTTGTGGGTATTTCCATTTGTATCTACGGTGTAATTCATTCAAATATTCCGATTTCCATCTTTGACAAAAATTCTGAGAAATAACTTTTAATCGTGTCCACCGATTTATTAATGTCACATCCCCACCAGAAATATCGGGTTCTGCCGGGGTCAACAATGGAGAACCTATCAGAAAATGTCCTGGGGTCAAAGGCTCTAAGTCTGAAGGGTCATCACTAGTTGGACTAATCGGACGTGAATTAAGACAAGCCTCTATGCGGGCTAAAATCGTTGATAATTCTTCAAACGTAAAATTCATTTTTGGCATTGTTTTCTTAAGGTGGGTCTTGAACGATTTAACTCCCGCCTCCCACAGACCTCCCATATGGGGAGCCCCTGGAGGATTAAACTTCCATTCTAAATTTTGATGCGCGTGTCTTTGAATAGTAGTGTCTTGAATTGATTTCATAAATGCGATCCTATCTTTTTTAATAAGTTCCGCGGCACCTATAAAGTTTTTCCCATTATCCGAGAATATTTTTTCTGGACACCCTCTTCTGCCTATAAAGCGATCTAAAGCAGCTATGAAGGATTGGGTCGACAAATCACTAGTAGCTTCTAAGTGGATTGCGCGAGTCGAAAAACAAACAAATATACAGACATAACCCTTTGTAATAAGACAAGCTCGAGCAGTCAAACTTTTTATCCCAAAGGGTCCAGCAAAATCTACCCCCGTATTTTGAAAGGGTCTAGATAACATAGTGCGTTCTGGTGGCAGGGATGCCATAATTTGAGTTTGGGTCCGGTGTCGATGTATAGAACATATCCGACAATTGTGAATAACCTTTTTTACTAATTGTTTCACACGAAAAATCCAAAATTCCGATCGAATGACACGAACCATTAGTTGATTGCCACCGTGCATTGTGACCTTGTGAACAAATTCTACAAATAAAAGAGCAAACCGAGAGTCGTATGGAATTAAGATAGGATGGCGTTCGCTATATGTAAGAGCCGGAGATTGAACTAAACGACCGTTTGATCTAAGCACTCCTTTTGAGTCGATAAATGGGTTAAACGATAAAATACTACTGCTTGGCGAGAGTCGCTTCTTTTGAGTCAAAGCTAAATATTCTTCAGCAAAATAATGTTTTTGAGTAACGATGATTAGACGAGTTTTTATATCATTGAGTTCAGATGAGGATATGTCCTCCGACGCAATTCGAGACCGATTTGAACCTGTATTCCGCCAAAAACGCATTACGTACGATAGCACCCGATAAGCGCGTGATAAAGATGAGAAACGGGTCAAAGGGTCTTCGAAAACAGTTGTCGCGAAAACTTTAACTTGTTTAGCTTCAAGATTCGTATCTGCGTTGAGTTGAGTTTTGGGCCACCGATCTCTGGGCAATTTCAACCATTCCGGCCCCGTCCACCACAAATGATGTTCTTTTAACTCATCTGGTGAACAACCACGACTCGCGATATCGGCTGGGTTCGATTCAGAGTCCACGTGATTCCAGTTTTCATTACCGACGCTTTCTAAAATTTCGGATACCCGATTTCCAACAAAAGTGCTCCAAGAACACGGTGGTTTACGAAGCCACGCTAAAACTATGGTGGAGTCAGTCCAGAAATGTGTCGTAAATTGCGTTATTTGTAGATTTGGAAAAATTGCGTTAGCTAACTTTGATAACATAACCGCTCCGCATAACTCTAATCTCGGTAGAGAAATTTTCTTTATTGGAGCCACACGAGTTTTGGCTGCTAAAAGAAAAGTGTCTACTTGGTTTCCGATTTCTACTCGAATATAAAGCGTTGCAGCGTACGCGCTTTCCGACGCGTCACAGAAACCGTGTATTTCGACCGCGCTGGAGGGTGAAAATCGAATCCATCTTGGTACAGATATAGTATTAATAATCGGGCTATTTTTCACAAAATTTCTCCAATTCATAGTGGTTACGGGTCTTAATGTGTCATCCCACCCTATTTTATCTAACCAGACTTGCTGCATCACTAATTTGGCAACTATAATGATCGGAGCAAGCCAGCCGCAAGGGTCGAAAAATTTAGCAATTGTCGATAAAACTTCGCGTTTAGTGAAAAGTTCTCTTTCTTCAACATTTGGCGCTTTAAATGAGAAAGCATCGGTCGCTACATTCCAACGAATGCCAAGGGTCTTGGTTGACGATCCTTCAGAAAGATCTAACCAATTGACAGGCAACAATAAATCAGGATGTAGATCATTTAATAGACGTGGGTCGTTAGAGGTCCATTTCCTCAACTCGAAACCAGCAGAGTCTAAAACAGATGTTAATTGTTTTCTAGCGGCGATGGTGTCTTCAATCGTGTGTCCCCCCGCTAATACATCATCAACGTATAAATTTTCTTTGATTATTTTTGAGCCCAAAGGGTATGAGTCTTGTACATCTTCAGCTAATTGAAGCAGGGTTCTTATTGCCAAAAACGGTGCGCAATTTACGCCAAAAGTGACGGTTAACAATTCAAAATCTTCCACTGGGCCATTTTCGGAGAATCGGAAAAGTATTCTTTGAAACGAAGCTTGATTTGGGTCTATTAATATCTGCCGATACATTTTTGTGACATCGGCGTTGAAAACGTATTTGAAAAAACGCCATTTTAAAATTTGTAACACCAAATCCTGTTGAAGAATAGGCCCTGTATGTAAAATATCGTTAAGACTCTTTTTATTTGAAGTAGGGCTTGATGCATTAAATACCACTCTAAGTTTGGTGGTCGTTCTATCTGGTTTAATAACTGCGTGGTGCGGTAAATAGTAATGAGGGGTCTTGTAAATATTTTGTGGATCAACTTTCCGCATGTGTCCCAATTGAAGATATTCCCTAATAGCAGCGTCGTATTCCGCCTTTATATCAGGGGTCCTGGCCAATTTCTTCTCCATTCTGTGAAATTGTGCAAGTGCAATGTTTCGAGATGCACCAATTTCTGCGCAACTTTTGAATGGTAGAGTCACTATGTATCTTCCCGCTTCATTACGTTTCGTCGTAGACTTGTAATTTGTTTCACAATAAATATCTTCAGCTGACCTCAAAATCTTTTTTGGGGTTTCTTCCACCTCCCAAAAACGTGTGATTATTTTTTCCAAAGATGAGGCACTGTGAAGAGCAATTTTCCTAGTTGTCTCAATATTTTGTTGAATGGGTCCACCAACTATCCATCCAAATACAGTGTCTTGTGCCAATATTGAGCCAAATGATTTCATAGGAACATCATGAGTGTATATGAACGGTCCTATATCAAGCCCGATGAGCATATCAACGGGTCGACTATCAAAGAATTGAGGATCGGCTAATCTAAGATGCCGGAACTCATCAAACAATGTTCGATCAAGAGTATGCGTTGGTAAATTAGACGGAAGGGTCTTTAACACGGGTGCCCAAACCTCTAATTCAAAAGTAGGGTCTATGCGTGAACAAAGATTAAAAACACAAGCCTTTGTAGATGTCTCAGCAACTGTGTCACTCAAACCTGTGACGTGAACTAAATTCCTGACTGTAGGAAGTTGTAATCTGTTTTTGATTCTTTCAGAAATAAATGTCGATTGTGACCCAGGATCAATGATTGCCCTGGCGTCATATCTCTGTCCCTTTGATTCGATTTGAACGATTGCGGTAAACAAAAGTGTAGTTTCGGGTCGTGGAGTGGGTCTATCTTCTTGCAACGTGAGAGTCGTTATACTAGGCCTTTCGTTAGTAGAAGTGGACTGTATACTAGATGAAATCGATGATTGAACTAGAGTGGAACAAGTGGCAGCACTTGCACTAGATTGTGCTCCACCTTGAACCTGATCAACAAAAGAGTTGAGAGCGGCAGCACTTGTGCTAGGTTGTGCTCCGTCTCGTACCTGATGAATTAAAGTGTTGAGAGCAACAGCACTTGCACTAGATTGTGCTGCGTCTCGTGTATGTGTTGTGTTTGTAGGGGCAGAGCCAACATTGCCCTTATGTAACAGACTGTGGTGTCGCTGATTACATTCCCTACAACTATAACGACTTTTGCATTCCCGAACTCCATGATCGGCCAATAAACAATTGTAGCAAAGATGATTTTGTTTCGTTATTTGTATTCTGTCATTGGGTGACTTTTCCAAAAATTTGGGACAGTTTCGTAACAAATGATTTGTCCGACAAATTGGACAAACGCTTTTACTTTGTTTGCGACTAGGATTATTAATACTTTTCGAATTATGGTTGGCTTGTGAATTATTATTATTATTATTGAGTCTTGAACCCGAAGGATTATGTTTCTGAGTGACATTTGTATGAAAACTATTAACACGATTCCCCCTTCTATCATTATCCGATCTTTATTGATTATGTTTCGAATTTTGAATTTTAATATTCCCCACCGATTCCAAAGTTTTAAACTTGTGTGACAGAAAATCGTCTAATTTCTGCCAACTTGGAAGTGTCGAACAATCCTCTAAACTGTTCTCAAATTCTTCCAAGAATGTACGAGGTAATTTTGTTGAAACAAGGTATACTAATATTGGGTCCCATTCTCCCGTGTCTACTAGTAAAGTTTCCAAAGTTTGTGTACAAGTGTTAATCGTGCGTTGTAATTTTTGTATCGTTGACGCGTTTTCAACTGATACTGTAGGCAAATTAAAGAGAATCCTAAGCTGTTCGTTAACTTGCATCCGTTTATTTTCGTATCTATTTTCTAAATTTCTCCAAGCTATATCGAAACCCTCATTAGTTAGGGGTACATTTGTAATGATTTCCCGCGCTTCTCCCGAAGTTTTTTGGGTCAAATGGAATAACTTCTCGACTTTACTCAATCTTGGGTTATTTATGTAAATTGCAGCAAATAAATCTCTGAATGTAGGCCATTCGCTATACCCGCCCTTAAAAATGTCGGTGTCGCATGGTGGTAATCGTAAATTTGGGGTCGAATTTGGGTCTACTGCCATATTTTGTGTCATTAATGATTCCCTAGCTAATTTTTCCTGATTCTCCCGTTCCTGCCGCGCCGAGATCTGTGAGTTAATCGTACTTAAACCTGTCTTATAGACGTCCATACCGTTTTTATAATGACCGCGAAGCTTATCCTTATCTATAGGAGTCTCTCCCTCAACTGGAACCCTATCTCGACAGTTTACATAAGCCCGCCTAACTTGGTCCCATAACGTATTTAGCTCCACTCGAGCCGCTTCCAACGCGTGTAAATCTTCGGTGGCCGCCTTAACAGATAAAACGCTTTCAACATCCACGAGATCATTTAAGCAATTGGCAAATTTTTCTTTCAAAATTCTATCCATAATGTATTTTTAAACTTTTTTTGCACCGGTCAAAAAACTAAAATATATTAAAACTCGCGAAAGAATCAAAACTAGTTTTATTCAGAAAAAGCACGAATTTTCTACAATAAACTATTTCAAAATCAAAGTATCCTTTCAAACGGGACAAAATTTGTAGTGTCGAAAATATTTTCTAATCAAGAAAAATTAAAAAACGAGTCAAATTTAACAAAAAAATTGGGTCAGTAGACAAATTGGGCCAAAATTACGTAAAAACAAAAAAAAATCCCAAAAATTTACGTTTCCAACAAATGTTCCAAAGAATTTCCAAAAAAAATCTCGAAAAAATTTCCCAAACACCCAAAAAATCGAAAAACAGAAAAGCAATATTTAGTTAAAGCACGATGCTCAAAAATATATGGATTTTAGCAATTTTGCAATACAAATAAACGAAATTAAAAAAAAAGCTGAAAAAAAATTTGTTAAAAAAATGTGTCAAAAAATTTCAAAAACCAACTATCTCCTACCTTTTTGTGGGTCAGAGGGTCGAATAGATAGATTGGCTTTGAAATAAAGGTTGATAAAAAATATAAATATAAAATAAATTGTTTTCTTCAAAAAAAGTTTCAATTGTTGCCGATTGATTCAATGGTGAATTTTTCCAGGGTCTCTTTTTTTTACGGTGTACGGGAAATAAAATGATAAATTCCCAATTAAATATTTCCAAAATCCAAAAAAATCAAAAATCGATTTGATAAAAAAAAATCCAAAATTTTTATGAATTTTCCAATTTGATGTTTTTTATGATTGAAGAAAACAAAATAAATTAAATTTTTTGAGCAAAAATAAAATTTAAAAATGTTTGTAATTTTTTCCAACAAGAATTGAGGAAAAAATTTCTTTTAGTGTAGCCGCTCTTTTTTCCAAAATCATTCGTTTTCCAATTTTTTCTCAAATTACGTAATAAAATATGTGTCCAAAGTTCTGTGTCATGAGCATATCACAAATTCGGAGTTGTTTTTTTTTTCTACGGGTTATACAGAGTCTTTGCAACAACAAGCTCTCAACTATGAGCTCAGCAAAAACTATACCAAAAATCCCCAAAAAAATCAAAAAATAGGTACTCACTTTGAAGCTTTGTAAATTTGTATGTATGTGTGTAATTGGATGTATAAAAATGGCGTCTGCTTTCTGCCGCTGTGTTGTTGTGTCGCTTTGTAGTGCTGTTGAAGATTGTGTTGTGTCGCTATGGACTGATTTGTGTCGTGAAAACTGTATATTTATTGTTGGACAAAATGTAGTTTTTAAAAAACCGTTGTTACGGTTTTGTCCAAATTCACCGAAAATGTCCAAAGTTCAATGTTTAATTTTTGTTGTTGTTTTATTTTACACGACCGAACCGAGAATTGATTGTTATAAAAATGCACAAAAACTTGGGTTAATTTTGTATGGGTCACTTGTATGTAATTTTTTGACCAATTTTGCAAAAAACTGATTTTTTAAAATATCACAAATAAAAATTTTACTTATGGCAAAAAATAAAGGAAATCACTTTTTCATTATTTTTTTCCAGTGTAAATCAGTTTTTCTTTGATTAATTGATCAAAAAATTACGAAAAAACACTTTTGTATACTGGGTCACTAAATTTTGAAAATTTCGAAAAAACCACTTTTTTCTTTAAAATACACTATTTCTCCAAAAAAGTACATAATTTTTCCGAAAAACACTTCAAAATTATTATTGTCCACAATTTTTTACTATTTTTCAAACATTTTACTTAAATGTCATAACCTTTTATTTTTACAGTGTAGTATTAATGTCATTACCCTTTTATTTTGTTTTCTCTCTATGCTTTATATGTTTGTATGTACGTGTGTGTGTTTGACTATTTTTTGGCTGTCCGCTTGTTGGTCAGTCAATGCATCACCAGCTGTGTGGTCAATGTATGTTGTTGTTGTTGTTTATTTTGTTTTGCATAGTGATAGTTACATTTGAAGGGCATGGGCAATTTGAATATTATTTGACTATTTGGTTTTTTTTGTTGTTGTATTACACTAGGGTATTTGACATTAATATTACACTGGGTTATAATCACTTAATACTTTTATATTTTGTAATATACTACTACAGTTTTTTCTTCACTTGATAAAACGCACTAATGGGTCACTGGGTTTTTTAACTTGTACACTTAGAACAAAATCACAATACACTTGGAGAAAAAAAAATTATATTTTTTTTCAATTTTATTGTTTTTAATAATTTAAAAAACACTAATCCGGTTCGCAATGGACCAAAATGTTCGGGGTTGAACTGAAGAAGAGCTGGAAAGTAAAACTAATTTTGCCTTCCGAAATAATTACACTTGAAGAAATTTTCGTTTTAAATTTTAAAATTCTGGAATATTTATTTTCAATCGTTTTAGTGTTTTTGTAGTGTATTTTTAATATAATTCTAATTTTTATTCGTAATTTATTATTAGATTTAAGTTTTAAATTAGCAATTAAGTTTTAGATTTAGGTTTAAAATATTTACAAAAAAACTATACTTTAAATTAACTCAAGGAAACAGTGTAAACAAGGGTTGTTTCAATTCAAATTTAACATGGGTTTGTGCAATATAGTTGTAAGTAAAACTAAGTGCAATTTCAATGTAAACTTCAGTGCAATATAGTATTAAGTAAAAATTTGTGTATTTTGTGTTGTGATTTTGTTCTTGTTATTGATGAGGGTTTTGTTTGTGTCTCTCACTTGTATTTGATGGGTAATGGGATGATGGGTTGTTTGTGTCACTGTTCACTAAATGTCTTTAGGTTTACCTGTAAATAGTTATTGTTTTTAACTGTTCACTTAAATGTTTGTTATAATTTAATGTTTATTTTATTTTCACAATTACTAATGTTTCACTACACTTGTTACTTATCGCGGGGGGATCGATTGTGCGTGCGCGTGTTGATTGTCGGTTCAAGACTGGTTCGTTGCCCTCTTGAGTGATGCTTAGTAGCTGATGCAAAGCTTAGCGACAAAACTACAAGCATCGATCAAAGGGCAACTTTCCAGGTAAACAAATAGAAAAACAAAAGGACACGACGATTAAAAATTATTTGTGCCGCTACGCACAGTGTTTCAAACCGAGTTCAAACAAACTTTGAACAGTGTCTTTAGCAAAAATGCTCAGGGTGGGCTCTTGAGTCGATATAGCGATGTCCGTCTGTCCGTGAACACATTTTTGTAATCAAAGTCTAGGTCGCAGTTTTAGTCCAATCGACTTCAAATTTGGCACAAGTATGTGTTTTGGCTCAGAATAGATCCCTATTGATTTTGGAAGAAATCGGTTCAGATTTAGATATAGCCCCCATATATATATATATTTCGCCCAATATGGACATATATGGCCCCAGAAGCCAGAGTTTTACCCCAATTTGGTTGAAATTTTGCACAGGGAGTAGAATTAGCATTGTAGCTATGCGTGCCAAATTTGGTTGAAATCGGTTTAGATTTAGATATAGCTCCTATATATAGCTTTCGGCCGATTTACACTCATATGACCACAGAGGCCAATATTTTGCTCCGATTTAGTTGAAATTTTGCACAGGGAGTAGAATTAGCATTGTAGCTATGAATGCCAAATTTGGTTGAAATCGGTTCAGATTTAGATATAGCTCCCATATATAGCTTTCGCCCGATTTACATTCATATGACCACAGAGGCCAATTTTTTGGTCCTATTTAGTTGAAATTTTGCACAGGGAGTAGAATAAGCATTGTAGCTATGCGTGCCAAATTTGGTTGAAATCGGTTCAGATTTAGATATAAAGGGTGATTTGTTAAGAGCTTGATAACTTTTTTTAAAAAAAAAACGCATAAAATTTGCAAAATCTCATCTGTTCTTTATTTGAAACGTTAGATTGGTCCATGACATTTACTTTTTGAAGATAATTTTATTTAAATGTTGACCGCGGCTGCGTCTTAGGTGGTCCATTCGGAAAGTCCAATTTTGGGCAACTTTTTCGAGCATTTCGGCCGGAATAGCCCGAATTTCTTCGGAAATGTTGTCTTCCAAAGCTGGAATAGTTGCTGGCTTATTTCTGTAGACTTTAGACTTGACGTAGCCCCACAAAAAACAGTCTAAAGGCGTCAAATCGCATGATCTTGGTGGCCAACTTACCGGTCCATTTCTTGAGATGAATTGTTCTCCGAAGTTTTCCCTCAAAATGGCCATAGAATCGCGAGCTGTGTGGCATGTAGCGCCATCTTGTTGAAACCACATGTCAACCAAGTTCAGTTCTTCCATTTTTGGCAACAAAAAGTTTGTTAGCATCGAACGATAGCGATCGCCATTCACCGTAACGTTGCGTCCAACAGCATCTTTGAAAAAATACGGTCCAATGATTCCACCAGCGTACAAACCACACCAAACAGTGCATTTTTCGGGATGCATGGGCAGTTCTTGAACGGTTTCTGGTTGCTCTTCACTCCAAATGCGGCAATTTTGCTTATTTACGTAGCCATTCAACCAGAAATGAGCCTCATCGCTGAACAAAATTTGTCGATAAAAAAGCGGATTTTCTGCCAACTTTCTAGGGCCCATTCACTGAAAATTCGACGTTGTGGCAGATCGTAAGTCTATTCATGATGAAATGTCAAAGCATACTGAGCATCTTTCTCTTTGACACCATGTCTGAAATCCCACGTGATCTGTCAAATACTAATGCATGAAAATCCTAACCTCAAAAGAATCACCCTTTAGCTCCCATATATATGTTTTTCTGATTTCGACAAAAATGGTCAAAATACAAAAATATTCCTTGTAAAATCGCTACTGCTTAGTCGAAAAGTAGTAAAAATGACTCTAATTTTCCTAAATCATAAATAAACTTTTGCGAAGTTTCCATAAAATTGCTTCAGATTTAAATGTTTCCCATATTTTTTTACTAACATTGTGTTCCACCCTAGTGCATTAGCCAACTTAAAATTTGAGTCTATAGATTTTGTAAAAGTCAAATTCTGTCCAGGTCAAGTGATATTTAAATGTATGTATTTGGGACAAACCTTTATATATAGCCCCCAACACATTTGACGGATGTTATATGGTATCGAAAATTTAGATCTACAAAGTGGTGCAGGGTATAATATAGTCGGCCCCGCCCGACTTTAGACTTTCCTTACTTGTTTTTTACTAACATTGTGTTCCACCCTAGTGCATTAGCCGACTTAAATTTTGAGTCTATAAATTTTGTAGAAGTCTATCAAATTCTGTTCAGATCAAGTGATATTTAAATGTATGTATTTGGGACAAACCTTTATATATAGCCCCCAACACATTTGACGGATGTTATATGGTATCGAAAATTTAGATGTACAAAGTGGTGCAGGGTATAATATAGTCGGCCCCGCCCGACTTAAGTCTTATAAATTTTTTCTTTCATGTTAAGATACCCATTTTTAAGTCAAATCACTTAATTATAAGGACAACACGACTTCATTGAAAAGTTTATCGACTTTTGGACAAGGAAAATAACTTTATTTTAGAGAAATGCGTCTTCTATGCTAAGGAAAATTTGTATTCGTATTTTAAAGACATGAAATCTTTGACCTCACGACAAATTTTTTTTCAGTGTAGTAACCCATCTTACTCAAATTTAGCACACGGTAATGTTCTGTTGTATCAACCAAACCTCGAAAATGTCATACATATCGGTTCAGATTTAGATATAGCTCCCATATATATGTATCGCCAGATTTCCTCAAATTTGACCATAATAGCCTTTTTTATTAACCGATCTTACTCAAGTTTAGTACATAGTAATCTTCTGCGCCATCAACTAAACCTGCAACATATCATCCAAATCGGTTTAAATTTAGATATAGCTCCCATATATATGTAGCGGCAGATTTTGAAAAATCTTCCGCTAATAACCTTATTTTTGACCATAGTAGCCATATATCAAACATTTCTGTTCGGATTATGATAAAACTCCCACAAACATGTACCCCTTAATTTCCCTAAATATGGAGATATGGTTTATCTCGCAACCATATTTCAATGGTACCCCACAAATCCTTATATTTACTAATTCAGTAGGTGTGGTTTAGGGTATGATATAGTCCCCCCCCCCCGCGCTTTCTACATTACTCACTTGTTTAATAATGGACTCAATATTAGTGGCATACTAAATCTGTAGGTTCAGAATCAACTATAGCTTCTAATATCAGACATTTCTATTCAGATTGTGATAAAACTCCCATAACCATGTACCCCCTAATGTTCTTAAATATGAAAATGCGGTTTATCGAAACTGGAATTAACTATTTGGGCCCCAAAAAATAATATGCTAAGGATGAAATATTGCATATTTGCATACTACAAACAGTTTTTTATTTGAAAAAATTCTCAAAATACATATGCTTGAAGCAGAATATGTTTGGGAGTATATACTACAAAGGCGATTATTTTTAAGGGTGTTGGTTTTTATGTAATCCCTTACGAGGAGGTAAGAATGAACTACTGTTTGGTGAAAATGGTCATGACTTGAAGTAAATTATTTTCTTCATTACTTTTAGTTAATTTTTCCTTCAATGAGAGGGTTTAATTTCGTGAACTGCAGTTTAAAAGTACAACCTTTAATGTCATGGAATCAATCTATTGAAAGTAATGTTCTTATACCTATAAGGTTGGCTGATAAGTCCCCGGTCTAACACATAGGTGGCGTCGCTAGTATTAAATGCATATTATTTTTATATAGTACCAACCTTCAAATGATTCGTGTCAAAATTTGACGTCTGTAAGTCAATTAGTTTGTGAGATAGAGCGTCTTTTGTGAAGCAACTTTTGTTATTGTGAAAAAATGGGAAAAAATGAATTTCGTGTTTTGATAAAATACTGTTTTCTGAAGGGGAAAAAATACGGTGGAAGCAAAAACTTGGCTTGATAATGAGTTTCCGGACTCTGCCCCAGGGAAATCAACAATAATTGATTGGTATGCAAAATTCAAGCGTGGTGAAATGAGCACGGAGGACGGTAAACGCAGTGGATACCCGAAAGAGGTGGTTACCGACGAAAGCATCAAAAAAATCCACAAAATGATTTTGAATGACCGTAAAATGAAGTTGATCGAGATAGCAGAGGCCTTAAAGATATCAAAGGAACCTGTTGGTCATATCATTCATCAATATTTGGATATGCGGAAGCTCTGTGCAAAATGTGTTCCGCGCGAGCTCACATTTAACCAAAAACAATAACGTGTTGATGATTCTGAGCGGTGTTTGCAGCTGTTAACTCGTAATACACCCGAGTTTTTCCGTCGATATGTGACAATGGATGAAACATGGCTCCATCACTAAACTCCCGAGTCCAATCGACAGTCAGCTGAGTGGACAGCGACCGTTGAACCGTCTCCGAAGCGTGGAAAGACTCAAAAGTCCCCTGGCAAAGTAATGGCCTCTGTTTTTTGGGATGCGCATGGAATAATTTTTATCCATTATCTTGAGAAGGTAAAAACCATTAACAGTGACTATTATATGGCGTTATTGGAGCGTTTGAAGGTCGAAATCGCGGCAAAACGGCCCCATATGAAGAAGAAAAAAGTGTTGTTCCACCAAGACGACGCACCGTGCCACAAGTCATTGAGAACGATGGCAAAAATTCATGAATTGGGCTTCGAATTTCTTCCCCACCCACCGTATTCTCCAGATCTGGCCGCGGGGACTTTTTATACCCTCCATCATAGGATGGGGGTATATTAACTTTGTCATTCCGTTTGTAACACATCGAAGTATTGCTCTAAGACCCCATAAAGTATATATATTCTGGGTCGTGGTGAAATTCTGAGTCGATCTAAGCATGTCCGTCCGTCCGTCCGTCCGTCCGTCCGTCCGTCTGTTGAAATCACGCTAACTTCCGAACGAAACAAGCTATCGACTTGAAACTTGGCACAAGTAGTTGCTATCGATGTAGGTCGGATGGCATTGAAAATGGGCCATATCGGTCCACTTTTACGTATAGCCCCCATATAAAGGGACCCTCAGATTTGGCTTGTGGAGCCTCTAACAGAAGCATATTTCATCCGATCCGGCTGAGGTATATGGTGTTGGTATATGGTCTATAACAACCATGCAAAAATTGGTCCACATCGGTCCATAATTATATATAGCCCCCATATAAACCGATCCCCAGATTTGGCTTGCGGAGCCTAAAAGAGAAGCAAATTTCATCCGATCCGGCTGAAATTTGGTACATAGTGTTGGTATATGGTCTCTAACAACCACGCAAAAATTGGTTCACATCGGTCCATAATTATATATAGCCCCCATATAAACCGATCCCCAGATTTGGTTTGCGGAGCCTCAAAGAGAAGAAAATTTCATCCGATCCGGCTGAAATTTGGTACATGATGTTGGTATATGGTCTCTAACAACCATGCAAAAATTGGTCCATATCGGTCCTTAATTATGGTCTCTAACAATCATGCAAAAAATTGTCCACATCGGTCCATAATTATATATAGCCCCCATATAAACCGATCCCCAGATTTGGCTTGCGGAGCCTCAAAGAGAAGCAAATTTCATCCGATTCGGCTGAAATTTGGTACATGATGTTGGTATATGGTCTCTAACAACCATGCAAAAAGTGGTCCACATCGGTTCATAATTATATATAGCCCCCATATAAACCGATCCCCAGATTTGGCTTGCGAAGTCTCTAAGAGAAGCAAATTTCATCCAATCCGGTTGTAATTTGGAACATGGTGTTAGTATATGATCTTTAACAACCGTGCCAGAATTGGTCCATATCGGTCCATAATTATATATAGCCCCCATATAAAACATTATCCAGATTTGACCTCCGGAGCCTCTTGGAGGAGCAAAATTCATCCGATCCGGTTCAAATTAGGAACGTGGTGTTAGTATATGGTCGCTAACAACCATACCAAAATTGGTCCAATCACACAAAAATTGGTCCATATCGGTTCATAATTATGGTTGCCACTAGAGCCAAAAATAATCTACCAAAATTTTATTTCTATAGAAAATTTTGTCAAAATTTTATTTCTAGAGAAAATTTTGTTAAAATTTTATTCGGTTCGTAATAAAATTTTCATCGTTGTCAAAATTTTATTTCTATAGAAAATTTTGTCAACATTTTATTTCTATAGAAAATTTTGTTCAAATTTTATTCGGTTCATAATCATGGTTGCCACTCGAGCCAAAAAAAATCTACCAAGATTTTATTTCTATAGAAAATTTTGTCAAAAGTTTATTTCTATAGAAAATTTTGTTAAAATTTTATTTCTGCAGAAATTTTTGTCAAAATTTTCTTTCTATAGAAAATTTTGTCAAAATTTTTATTTCTATAGAAAATTTTGTGAAAATTTTATTTCTATAGAAAATTTTGTTAAAATTTTATTTCTGTAGAAAATTTTGTCAAAATTTTATGTCTACTTTGTCAAACTGAATTATATACGTATTGGATCGATCTTTTTTGAATTAATATATACCACGTATGGACTTACATACAATTTAGAAGATGGTGTTAGGAGGTTTTAAGGTACCTTGCCATCGGCAAGCGTTACCGCAACTTAAGTAATTCGATTGTGGATGGCAGTGTTTAGATGAAGTTTCTACGCAATCCATGATGGAGGGTACATAAGCTTCGGCCTGGCCGAACTTACGGCCGTATATACTTGTTCTTGTTCTCAGAACTCAAAAGGATGCTCGCAGGGAAAAAATTTGGCTGCAATGAAGAGGTGATCGCCGAAACTGAGGCCTATTTTGAGGCAAAACCGAAGGAGTACTACCAAAATTGTATCAAAAAATTGGAAGGTCATTATAATCGTTGTATTGCTCTTGAAGGGAACTATGTTGAATAATAAAAACGAATTTTGACAAAAAAATGTGTTTTTCTTTGTTAGACCGGGGACTTATCAGCCAACCTGTTACAAAGCAGTTAATTTTTTTTTTCTGTGTATACAGTCGTATGTTCTTGTTGTGCAAATTTCGTTTTGAAATCAAGTGCGTCCCGAGTGTATTCTTCAAACAAATAATGTTTAATGGATAATACTAAGGTGATTTATTTCATTGGGCCAATTACAGGATGTCTTCCTTGGAAAATAATTATTACATTAAATGGCTTGCCCTATATTGCATTTTGTCTTTGATACCAAATTTGAATTACATGAAAAAGGAAACCAGAAAGTTTTCTTTGAAATATAAACCCATTTTAAAAATAAAATAAAGCATAAAGAAGACCTCTTAATGCATAAAGCATAAAGAAGACATCCAAAACGAACAATCAAATAAAAAAATGGAAACTTAATTAAATTGGTAATAGAACATGAAATGTGAATAAAATGTTTTCATTTACATTTAGTCGAGTAAAATGAAAGGAATCTAAAAACCAATTATTTATAGGCATTGGTGTATCTAGGGGGAGGGAGCTAAGCCTCATATCATTAAGCTCATTTCAAGTTTCACCAACAGCAGAAGTAAAGAAAAGTTTGTTAACAAATCCGAAAACGTTGGAATAGATATTGTATGTACAAAGTGAAAAAAAGATTGTCCAAATTTGAATTTATCAATTTTTTCTGCTTTTTTTACCCACCACCACACAGTGGTTCCATATCGCTTTTTGTGGAAATAATTCTGCAACTTTTGAACAAATAAAGTTATCAACATACTTTTTTCTTTGTGCGAAACCTGATGTGTTTCCCGAGTTTGTCCTACCTAGTGGGTCCACGGGCCGACCAGTAGGCGTTAACAATTTGTAACTTGGGGTGTATGGAATTTTGTTTTAGTTGCTAAATCCGCAATTATGAACCGATTGATTGATGACTTTTCCTTTGTTGGAAAGAACTTGTAAAAAAAGGACACATGCGTGTGCGCATATCTCCTACACAAGGTATGGGCTCCACAATTAATTTTTTGCCAAATTGTAACAAAGTGGGGTCAGTATTTTGGACTCGGTCCGTTTTACGACGGATCCTTGGTTTGTTTTCTTAACAGAATTTCCCACGCATTTTAGAAGAAAAGATTGTGTCCCAATGTACTATAGATTAAAAGTTGTAGACTCCACTATTTGGGATTTCGACAAAATACAAAATTTGTACCATTTTTCGAAAAAAGTACCTACATTATTTCTGTCGTAACATTTTTATACCCACCACCATAATAGAATGGTGATGGGGGAATAATAAGTTTGTCACTCCGTTTGTAACACATCGAAATATCGATTTCCGACTGCTCGTAGTAAATATCGTTCTGTCCCAAAACACATACTTGTGCCAAATTTGAAGTCGATTGGACTAAAATTGTGACCTAGACATCGATTATAAAAATGTGTCCATAGACAGACGGACATAGCTAGATCGACTCAGGGCCGGCCTTAAGCAATATTGCCAAAGACACACGATGTCTATCTCGTCTCCTTCTGGGTGTTGTAAATATATGCACTACCCAGCAAAAAAAAGCGTCGCCAAAAAAGTAATGAAAATGTTCTTTTTGGATCCGGAAGTGGTGCAAAATTGACGCAGAAGTATGCATTTAACATGGGCTTGCCATAGGACGGAAGTCATCGATTTCAACAGCTGTTGCACTGAATTTGCATCACTTCTTTAGATGTGATCCGAATACAATGTTTTGGATGTAAATTAAAAAATTCTGTGATATTTTTTAAAATAAATAATTTTTATAATATTTTATAATTTGTAATGGATTCTAACGCTTGTCGGAAACGTTTGACCTCAAACGTTTGCAAAAAGTCACAATTTTTTCAGATTGGATTTAGTATTTTTTTCGACAAAATTTAAATGATTTGTACCATTTTATGAATTCTAACTCTGTTTTTGACCTATTTGAAACAAAACAAGTATATACAGCACTAAGTTCGGCCAGGCCGAATCTTAAATACCCACCACCATGAACCAAATATTAGGGGTTCCTTTGAAATTTCAGGAGGGCTTGAGGACTTGAGGACACTTCCCGAAGATAAATTTAAAGATTTCACCTATGAGGACTATATCAGATTCTGGATTTATAAGAACCATTTTTGTTTGACTTTTAGAGGAATCATTAACATCTCTTGTAAGTGTGCAAGAAAATTATAAAATAACGTCTTGATTTGAAATCTTAAGTCTGTAGAAGTAAAATCTGGAAATTTTACATTGAGTTTCAAGCAATTTTCATCATCAGTGCGCCTTCTACACCCTCAAGAAGTGAAGTCGGTCTATATGGAGGCATTACCAAATGGACCGATAAAAACTTAATCCGATACACGTTTTTGTGAGCCTAAAATACCAGAATATTTACAATTTCAGGCAAATCAGATAAAAATTACGGTTTCTAGAAACCCAAGGAGTTACATCGGGAGATCGTTCTTATGGGGGCTATACTAAAATATGGACCGATACTCACCGTTTCCGGCACACCTCTTTATGACCCGAAAATACCTCCAGATTTTCAATTTCAGGCAAATAGGATAAAAACTTCGGATTCTAGAAGCCCAAGAAGTAAAATCGGGAAATCTGTCTATATGGGGGCTATACCAAAATATGCCATTTTCGGCACACCTCTTTATGGCCCTAAAATACCTCTAGATTTCCAATTTCAGACAAATTGGATAAAAACTACGGTTTCTATAAGCCCAAGACCCCAAATCGGGAGGTCGTTTTATATGGGGACCATACCAAAACATGGATACTCACAATTTTTGGCACACGTATTTGTGGTCCTACAATACCTCTAGATTTCCAATTTCAGGTAAATTGAATAAAAACTGCGGTTTATAAAGGGTGATTCTTTTGAGGTTAGGATTTTCATGCATTAGTATTTGACAGATCACGTGGGATTTCAGACATGGTGTCAAAGAGAAAGATGCTCAGTATGCTTTGACATTTCATCATGAATAGACTTACTAACGAGCAACGCTTGCAAATCATTGAATTTTATTACCAAAATCAGTGTTCGGTTCGAAATGTGTTTCGCGCTTTACGTCCGATTTATGGTCTACATAATCGACCAAGTGAGCAAACAATTAATGCGATTGTGACCAAGTTTCGCACTCAGTTTACTTTATTGGACATTAAACCAACCACACGAATGCGTACAGTGCGTACAGAAGAGAATATTGCGTCTGTTTCTGAGAGTGTTGCTGAAGACCGTGAAATGTCGATTCGTCGCCGTTCGCAGCAATTGGGTTTGTGTTATTCGACCACATGGAAGATTTTACGCAAAGATCTTGGTGTAAAACCGTATAAAATACAGCTCGTGCAAGAACTGAAGCCGAACGATCTGCCACAACGTCGAATTTTCAGTGAATGGGCCCTAGAAAAGTTGGCAGAAAATCCGCTTTTTTATCGACAAATTTTGTTCAGCGATGAGGCTCATTTCTGGTTGAATGGCTACGTAAATAAGCAAAATTGCCGCATTTGGAGTGAAGAGCAACCAGAAGCCGTTCAAGAACTGCCCATGCATCCCGAAAAATGCACTGTTTGGTGTGGTTTGTACGCTGGTGGAATCATTGGACCGTATTTTTTCAAAGATGCTGTTGGACGCAACGTTACGGTGAATGGCGATCGCTATCGTTCGATGCTAACAAACTTTTTGTTGCCAAAAATGGAAGAACTGAACTTGGTTGACATGTGGTTTCAACAAGATGGCGCTACATGCCACACAGCTCGCGATTCTATGGCCATTTTGAGGGAAAACTTCGGAGAACAATTCATCTCAAGAAATGGACCGGTAAGTTGGCCACCAAGATCATGCGATTTGACGCCTTTAGACTATTTTTTGTGGGGCTACGTCAAGTCTAAAGTCTACAGAAATAAGCCAGCAACTATTCCAGCTTTGGAAGACAACATTTCCGAAGAAATTCGGGCTATTCCGGCCGAAATGCTCGAAAAAGTTGCCCAAAATTGGACTTTCCGAATGGACCACCTAAGACACAGCCGCGGTCAACATTTAAATGAAATTATCTTCAAAAAGTAAATGTCATGGACCAATCTAACGTTTCAAATAAAGAACCAATGAGATTTTGCAAATTTTATGCGTTTTTTTAAAAAAAAAAGTTATCAAGCTCTTAACAAATCACCCTTTATATGCCCAAGAAGTAAAATTGGGAGATCGGTCTATATGGGGGCTATAACAAAATATGGATCGATACTCGACATTTTTGGCACACCTCTTTATGGTCATAAAATACCTCTAGATTTCAAATTTCAAGCAAATTGGATAAAAACTACGATTTCTATAAGCCCAAGACCCCAAATCGGGAGGTCGGTTTATATGGGGACTATATCAAAACCTGGAAACCATCGTCGAACTTGATCTGCCTGCAGACAAAAGACGAGTTTGTGCAAAATTTCAGCACGATTGCTTCATTATTGAAGACTGTAGCGTGATTACAACAGACGGACACGCGGACAGACGGACATCGTTATATCGTCTTAGAATTTCTCCCTGATCAAGAATGTATATACTTTATATAGTCGGAAATCGATATTTCGATGTGTTACAAACGGAATGACAAACTTATTATACCCCCGTCACCATTCTATTGTGGTGGGTATAAAAAGTTAAAATTACCCATTAAAAGTATGAAAAAACCAAGTTATAAAAATTGAATTAAAACAAGTAAGTAAAGTAGAAAGTCGGGCGGGGCCGACTATATTATACCCTAAACCACCCTTACTGTATTAGTAATCATAAGCATTTGTGGGCTAACATTGATATAGGTCTGGGAGATTAACCGCAGACCTAGAAAATAAATTTGTATTATCAACACAGTTGTCACAGTTGGTAGAATTCTACGAAAAATAGTATTTTTTTTTAATCTCTATAGAAATACAATTTTGGAAAAAGTTTGTATAAACAATTTTTTTTTGTTTGAGAAATTTTAGTATAGAAATAAAATTTTGATAATAAATTCTATAGAAATAAAATTTTGAAAAAAAAAATCCATAGAAATAAAATTTTGAGAAAAATTTTTATAGAAATAATATTTTGAAAAAAAGAAAAAAATTCTATAGAAATACAATTTTGACAAAATTTTCTATAGAAATACAATTTTGACAAAATTTTCTATAGAAATAAAATTTTGACAAAATTTTCTATAGAAATAAAATGTTGACAAAATTTTCTGCAGGGATAAAGTTTTGACAAAAATTTCTATAGAAATATTTGTTTGGCAGAGTTGTGGTAATCTTCAAATTTTTTAAGATTTTTTTGGCACGAGTGGCAACTGTTCTTACCACACATTACGAGTACACTGAAAAAAAAACAGTGAACCCACCAGGAAGAAAACTTGTGGTTAATTTTAGAAATTTTTGAATATTTTTAGAAAATTTTAACTAAACAGTATTACAAACGCAGACATCACGCCGATATCACAATAATAAGTAAATATTTTTCGACAAATTCAAGAATATTTATTAGACATAATTAAATTTTTTCACTTGTTAAAGAAAATTTTGTAGTTAGAAGGAAAAAATTGGAGTTACAAATTGCAAGGATGTCTTTAGTTACATACAAAGTTCATGATGAACGCATTCATAGTAAAATTTGGAAATTTAAAGAAATAATGAACAATGTTGTGAATAATACGAATTTAGGAAATTTTTATGCTTAATTTATGTATAATTTTTTCCCGTTTTTTATTTGATTTAACTAACGTACACAAAAAATTATTAGACTAAAGGAAACTTTCTCCAAACATAATAATTTCGAGAACTACTCGGCCGAAAAATACTGTTTTTCATATTTTTGGGTGTAAAAATTATATGTTTGGAACTCCAATTTTTTAACATAATATTTTTAAGTGCAAGCATATAATGTTCATAAACTAGCATAACATGATTGGGACATTTGTAAAGAATTTGTAAAGAATCGCTCGACAGTTTCAAATTTATTAGTATTTACTAATTTCTGTTTAAATAGTCTAGAAAAGGGGAACCAAGTTGACACTATATACTTGGATTTCTGCAAAGCTTTTGATAAAGTTTCACATAATATTTTGCTTGCAAAGCTTTACAAAATTGGTTTCCACTCGAGTTTACTGCAGTGGTTACGGTCATATTTAAATATGAGAAAATGTTTTGTTTATGTGGATGCTTCAATATCGGAACCCTATATTGCTACGTCTGGAGTTCCCCAAGGTAGTATTCTTGGTCCTTTGTTATTTATATTATTCCTTAATGATGTTATATTTTGTTGCCATTTTGCTAACTGTTTGATTTATGCAGATGACATTAAGATATTTGCAAATATTAAGTCCTTATCTGATGTATTCTTGCTACAATCTGATTTGGATAGAATATTCTCGTGGTGTGAATTGAATTTATTGCCTTTGAATGTGTCTAAATGCGTATATATATCCTACTCGAGAAGAATTAATGACCTGAATTCTTCGTATTTTATAAATAATCAGGAGCTGCTAAAGGTTGATCATGTTCGTGATTTGGGGGTAGTTTTTGATGCTAAATTTTCCTTCAAATTGCATATAGATTATATAATGCCAAAGGCTTATTCGATGTTGGCATTTGTTAAACGGAATTCTAAGGAATTCGTAGATCCATATACAAGAAAAATACTATACACTAGCTTTGTGAGATCTAGGCTGGAATATGCTGCTATTGTTTGGAATCCCATATATACTGTCCATTGCGATCGAATTGAAAAATTGCAGAAAAAGTTTATAAAGTTTGCATTATTGTCTGTGCCTTTTTACTGATCCTTTGCCTTCATATGAAGCTAGGTGTAGGCTAATTCATTTGGATTCTCTTCAATCGCGTAGATTAAAGTTTTCAGTTTTGTTTATTTATAAAATAATTAATGGATTTATAGATTGTCCGTCTCTTTTAGAGTTGATTGGTTTTAATGTACCAATACATTGTTTGCGAAAGCATGATTATTTTGCAATTCCTGCTCATAGAACAAACTATGGATCTTCGGAACCAATTTTAAGATCTCTTAAAGAATTTAATAATTTAAATAATAACTTTGATTTAGATTTTTCAATTTCCCTAAATAGTTTTAATTCTATTTTAGACTTAATTTATTTTAAGAATTGCTAGTCTGTAAGGAATGTATTCCATAGACTGAATAAATAAATAAATAAATATATGTTAATATGTTAGAACATATTAGGTTAGGTTAGGTTAGGTTAGGTGGCAGCCCGATGTATCAGGCTCACTTAGACTATTCAGTCCATTGTGATACAACGATTATAACGACCTTCCAATTTTTTGATACCATTTTGGTAGTACTAATTCGGTTTTGCCTCAAAATAGGCCTCAGTCTCGGCGATCACCTCTTCGTTGGAGAATACGGTGGGTGGAGAAGCAATTCGAAGAATAGAACATATTATGTTTGGGACATAAACTATTTGAAAATATAATATGCTTAGAGGCAAACATATATTAATGTGTCTAGAGTGTATGCTGCAAGTAAAATAATGGAAGTAACCAATTGGCGCCTTAAAAATATATCCACACAAAGAAAATTGCATTAAAATTTTTTACTACCAGTGTATGTAAAAAAATTTGCTATTTCGGTCCAGGTTTTGATACGGTCCCCATATATACCGATCTTCCGATTTGGGGCCTTATTGAAAACGTAGTTTTTATCCACTTTGCTTAACACTGGAAATCAAAAGGTATTTAGAACCGTAAAAAGATGTGACGAAAACGGCGAGTATCGGTCGATGGTTTGATATAGCCCCCATATAGGCCGATCTCCCAATTTTACTTCTTGGGCTTCTTTAAACCGTAGTCTTTATCCAATTTGTCTGAAATTTGAAACCTAGAGATATTTTAGGTTCACAAATACGTGTGTCGAAAATGGGTAGAACTAACATTATAAATATGCATCGGTTTATATGGGGGCTATATATAATTATGGACTGATATGAACCAATTCCTGCATGGTTGTTACCAAATTTCAACCGAATCGGATGAATGCTCTTCCAAGGGTCTCCGTAGGTCAAATCTGGGGATCGGTTTATATGGGGGCTATACGTTAAAGTGGTCCGATATGGTCCATTTGCAGTATCATCCGACCTACATCAATAGCAACTACTTGTGCCAAGTTTCAAGTCGATAGCTTGTTTCGTTCGGAAGTTAGCGTGATTTCAACAGACGGACGGACATGCTCAGATCGACTCAGAATTTTCACCACGATCCAGAATATATATACTTTATGAGGTCTAAGAGCAATATTTCGATGTGTTACAAACGGAATGACAAAGTTAATATACCCCCATCCTATGGTGGAGGGTATAAAAAGGTGCTACGAACCAAAAAAAAAAAATCTCGGGGAAGTGACAATAAAGTGAGGGCAGATGCAATTAAATAAGCCAAAAAAGAAAATTTGTTTTCCAGTTAGTCTTTACGAAATTGTTTTTACATCCTGTAAAAGAATCAACGTTTATCACCAAAAGTACGTACTTTTTTCCGAACAAACTTCCTTACAGTGAAAAGCAAATGGGAAACGATATTTATTTGTCTAGAATTTCGTTTGGGGTCTTGAACAATCCTTCCAAAGTCGTTTTGTGTATATCTTTCTATTTCTAACTATGTCATAAATATGCTGCACTAGTTTATAAACATTACATGCTTGCGTTTAAAGATTATGTATGAATAAACTGAATACCAAACATACAATATTTTTTACACAGAAACATGTAAAAATCACTCTTTTTCGTCCGTGTTGCACAAATTTAAATAACCTGTTGTATAGCCTATGGGGTAAAGGTTATGTTTTCACTTCCCCATGTTAAATTAGAGCAAACATCAATGGTGAATGGAATGTTGGCTAATTTAGTTATTATAGTCTAAAGTATGTGGCAATTTTAACACTGTCATTGCAATCTATATCATAATTGCTGGTATTGAAGTACTCCTGTTCGTGCTTATGTCTTTTCATCAGGACTAAATCCAGGATTTTTAAAATACACAGCTGCAGAGCCGCAAACCATTTCAAAAGCACGTGGATGCCGCACGTGCCCCTCGAAACTCAATGAAGCTTAATTAAACGACCAACCAACCAGCATGTTTATGTTGGCAACCAAATAACGAACATAAAATCATAAAGATTTGGCTCTGATGCGGCAGGAGTACTCTTTGCATGTAGAATCCCAGGTTCCATGAATCCATGAAGTACAAAAAGGAAGAGTTAAGTTGTTATCGCAGCCATGTCAAATAGCTGAAAAAATGACAACCATGTCAGTTGGCGTACACCTTCTGTGACGACAACACATTCCAGGACATTAATTATGAAAGAGATAACAAGGGCACGTTGTAGCAGCATTTCAATGGTCCTTGTGAACTGAATGCACTAAATGCAGACCATGACACTCACACCAATTCGCGTACAATAGCCTTCGTTATACTCTCTTAATGCTTGGGTACACTAATAGGAAAAATTACGTTCCAAAATCGTGAACGGACGGTAACAAAATGAAACGAAAATATTCATGGTTTCGTCCACGGGCGTTCACGATTTTTATACCCTCCACCATACGATGGGGGGGGGGGGGGTAAATTAATTTTGTCATTCCGTTTGTAACATATCGAAATATTGCTCTAAGACCCCATAAAGTATATATATTCTGGGTCGTGGTGAAATTCTGAGTCGATCTGAGCCTGTCCGTCCGTCCGTCCGTCTGTTGAAATCACGCTAACTTCCGAACGAAACATGCTATCGACTTGAAACTTAGCACAAGTAGTTGTTATTGATGTAGGTCGAACGGTATTGCAAATGGGCCATATCGGACCACTTTTACGTATGGCCACCATATAAACCGACCCCAGATTTGGTTTGCTTGTAAGAGAAGAAAATTTCATCCGATCCGGTTGAAGTTTGATACATGATGTTAGTATGTGCTCTCTACCAACCATGCAATCCAAATCGGTCCATAATTATATATAGCCCCCATATAAACCGATCCCAAGATTTGGCTTGCGGAGCCTCTAAAAAAGCAAGTTTCATCCGATCCGGTTGAAATTTGGTACATGATGTTGGTATATGCTTTCTAATGACCATGCAAAAATTGGTCCACATCGGTCCATAATTATATATAGCCCCCACATAAACCGATCCCCCGATTTGAATTGTGGAGCCTCTAAAAGAAGCAAGTTTCATCCGATCCGGCTGAAATTTGATACATGGTGTTAGTATATGGTCTCTAACAACCATGCAAAAATTGGTCCACATCGGTCCATAATTAGATATAGCCCCCATACAAACCGATCCCCCGATTTGACTTGTGGAGCCTCTAAAAGAAGCAAGTTTCATCCGATCCGGCTGAAATTTCGTACATGGTGTTAGCATATGGTCTCTAACAACCATGCGAAACTTGGTCCATAGCGGTCTTAATTATATATAACCCCCATTTAAACCGATCCCCAGATTTGACCTCCGGAGCTCTTGGAGGACCAAAATTCATCCAATCCGGTTGAAATTAGGTATGTGGTGAAATTTGGTAGATTGTGCTAGTATATAGCCGCTAACAACCTTGCCAAATCCCCAAAAATAATCTACGAAAATTTTATTTCTATAGAAAATGTTGCCAAAATTTTATTACTATAGAAAATTTTGTCAAAATTTTATTACTATAGAAAATTTAGTCAAAATGTTATTACTATACAAAATTTTTTCAAGATTTTATTTCTATAGAAAATTTCGTCAAAATTTTATTTCTATAGAAAATTTTGTCAAAATTTTATTGCTATAGAAAATTTCGTCAAAATTTCATTTCTATAGAAAATTTTGTCAAGCTGAGTTATATACGTATTTAATCTGACTTTTTTATTTAATATATACCCAGTATGGACTAACTTACAATTGAAAAGACGGTGTTAAGAAGTTTTAAGTACAAATTTCATCCGATCCGGCTGAAATTCGGTACATGGGGTTAGTTTATGGTCTCTAACAACAATAATTATATATTGCCCCCATATAAACCGATCCCCAGATTTGTCCTCCGGAGCAAAATTTGGATGAGCAAAATTCATCCGATTCGGTTGAAATTTGGTACGTGGTGTTAGTATATGGTCTCTGACAACCATGTAGGAATTGGTCCATAGCGGTCCATATCGGTCCATAGTTATATGTAGCCCCCATATAAACCGATCCCAAGATTTGAACTCCGAAGCCTCATGGATGAGCAAAATGCGAAAATTGGTCCATAGCGGTCTTAATTATATATAACCCCCATTTAAACCGATCCCCAGATTTGACCTCCGGAGCTCTTGGAGCAGCAAAATTCATCCGATCCAAGTGAAATTAGGTATGTGGTGAAATTTGGTACATTGCGCTAGTATATAGCCGCTAACAACCATGCCAAAATTGGTCCATATCGGTCTAACATAACATATATAGCCGATCCCCAAAAATAATCTACGAAAATGTTATTTCTATAAAAAATGTTGCCAAAATTTTATTACCATAGACAATTTTGTCAAAATTTTATTTAAAATTTTATTTTTATCATTTACCGATTAACTGGACTTTTTCGTTTAATAGCAGGTTGGCTGATAAGTCCCCGGTTTAACAAAGACCGGTGGCTTACATAGTTCCCTTCAAGAGCGATACAACGATTATAACGACCTTCCAATTTTTTGATACCATTTTGGTAGTACTCCTTCGGTTTTGTCTCAAAATAGGCCTCAGTTTCGGCGATCACCTCTTCATTGCAGTCAAATTTTTCCCCTGCGAGCATCCTTTTGAGGTCTGAGAACAAGAAAAAGTCGCTGAGGGCCAGATCTGGAGAATACGGTGGGTGGGGAAGCAATTCGAAGCCCAATTCATGAATTGTTGCCATTGTTCTCAATGACTTGTGGCACGGTGCGTTGTCTTGGTGGAACAACACTTTTTATACCCTTCACCACTACTGTGGTACAGGGTATAATAAGTTTGTGCATTTGTATGTAACGCCAAGAAATAGTGGTCATAGACCCATCTTTTAGTATACCGATCGGCTTAGAAATAAATTCTGAGTCGATTTAGCGATGTCCGTCTGTCTGTTTGTCCGTCCGTCTGTCTGTATATGTAATTTTGTGCACAAAGTACAGCTCGCAATTTAAGTCCGATCGTCCTCAATTTTGGCACAGGGCCGTTTCTTGGGACAGAGACAATCGCTATTGCTTTTGGAAAAAATAGGTTCAGATTTAGATATAGCTGCCATATATATTTATCCCCGATTTGGTCATAGTTAGCGTGTTTATCAACCGATTTTCTTGAAATACCGTACATCCAAATATTTTATGAATCTCGAAAATCTTGCAAAATATCAGCCAAATCGGTTCAGATTTAGATATAGCTCCCATATATATCTTTCGTCTGATTTAGACCCATATGACCACAGAGGCCAAAGTTTACTACCGATCTTCGTGAAATTTTGCACAGAGAGTAGAATTGACATTCTACCAATTCTTGGTAAATTTGATTGCAATCGGTTCAAATTTAGATATAGCTCCCATATATATCTATCGTCCGATTTGAACCTTTATGACCACAAAAGCCAGAGTTTTGCCGTGATTTGCTTCAAGTTTTGCACAAGGGGTACGTTTAATAATATCGTGAAGTGCGTAAAATTTTGTTAAAATCGGTTCAGATTAAGATATAGCTCACATATATATCTTTCGCCCGATTTGGACATATATGGTCTCAAAAGCCAGAGTTTTGCCCTGACTTACTTCAAATTTTGCACAAGCGGTACCTTTAACGATACTATTGTATGTGCCAAATATGGTCAAAATCGATTCAGATTTAAATAGAGCTCCCATATTTATATTTCTTCCGATTTGAACTTATATGGATTTGCTTCAAATTTCGCATAAGAAGTACGTTTAGTAGTATCGGTAATTGTGCCAAATTTGGTTGAAATCGGTTCAGATTTAGATATGGCTCTCATATATATCTTCCGTCCGATTTGGACTCATATGGTCTCAAAAGTCAGAGTTTTGCCCTGACTTACTTCAAATTTTGCACAAGCGGTACTTTTAACGATACTATTGTATGTGCCAAATATGCTCAAAATCGATTTAGATTTAGATATAGCTCCCATATATATCTTTCGTCCGATTTGAACTTATATGGCCTCAAAATCCAGGGTTTTGCCGTGATTTGCTTCAAATTTAGCACAAGGAGTACGTTTAGTAGTATCGGTAATTGTGCGAAATTTGGTTGAAATCGGTTCAGATTTAGATATGGCTCTCATATATATCTTCCGTCCGATTTGCACTCATATGACCTGGCCCCCCTGGTTATACTCCCATTTACGTGAAATTTCGCATAGATAGCAGAATTATTATTCTAACTATACATGTCATATTTAGTCAAAATCGGTTCAGATTATATATAGCTCCCATATATACGTACACCAGAGTTGGGAAAATATGGTAGACTGTTACACATTTTAGACCCAATTTCAATGGAAGTTTCCTCCAATTAACCGATTTAAATTTTAATTCTAGAGATTTTGTAGAAGTAAAAAAATTTTCTCCTTTATATAGCTTCCAGCAAATGTGAAGTAGTTGAGATGGTAACACAAATTTTTGCCTACATAGGGGTGAAGGGTATAATATAGTCGGCCCTCCCGACTTTAGACTTTACTTACTTGTTTCTTCTTCATATGGGGCCGTTTTGCTGCGATTTCGACCTTCAAACGCTCCAATAACGCCATATAATAGTCACTGTTGATGGTTTTTCCCTTCTCAAGATAATCGATAAAAATTATTCCATGCGCATCCCAAAAAACAGAGGCCATTACTTTGCCAGCGGACTTTTGAGTCTTTCTACGCTTCGGAGACGGTTCACCGGTCGCTGTCCACTCAGCTGACTGTCGATTGGACTCAGGAGTGTAGTGATGGAGCCATGTTTCATCCATTGTCACATATCGACGGAAAAACTCGGGTGTATTACGAGTTAACAGCTGCAAACACCGCTCAGAATCTTCAACAAGTTGTTGTTTTTGGTCAAATGTGAGCTCGCGCGGCACCCATTTTGCACAGAGCTTCCGCATATCCAAATATTGATGAATGATATGACCAACACGTTCCTTTGATATCTTTAAGGTCTCTGCTATCTCGATCAATTTCATTTTAGGTCATTCAAAATCATTTTGTGGATTTTTTTGATGTTTTCGTCGGTAACCACCTCTTTCGGGTTCACCGTCCTCCGTGCTCATTTCACCACGCTTGAATTTTGCATACCAATCAATTATTATTGATTTCCCTGGGGCAGAGTCCGGAAACTCATTATCAAGCCAAGATTTTGCTTCCACCGTATTTTTTCCCTTCAGAAAACAGTATTTTATCAAAACACGAAATTCCTTTTTTTCTATTTTTTTTTTTTTCACAATAACAAAAGTTGCTTCACAAAAGACGCTCTATCTCACAAACTAATTGACTTACAGACGTCAAATTTTGACACGAATCATTTGAAGGTTGGTACTATGTAAAAATAATATGCATTTAATACTAGCGACGCCATCTATGTGTCAGACCGGGGACTTATCAGCCAACCTGTTAAATACCCCGTATGGACGGCGTTAAGAAGTTTTAAGATACCTTGCCATCGGCAAGTGTTACCGCAACCCAAGTAAATCGATTGTGGATGACAGTCTTTGGTACCAGTTTCTATGCAATCCATGGTGGAGGGTATATAAGATTCGGCCTGGCCGAACTTATGGCCGTATATACTTGTTTTTTTTTTTTTTTGGACCATCAAAACGCTTTAAATATTCGTTAGACGTTCTTATGGCAACTCCGTCGGTGGTGCAATGAGCTAAGGCGATTGTTAAAGCTTATGGACTAGACAATCCAGGTTCGAGACACTGCAGCGTATATTTTTTTGTTTGTTATAAATTCTTAACCATTACGTTGTCAGGTCATGAAAGCTGGTTGTTGTTGGTTTGATAACACATGGTGTCATTTTATAGTTGACGGATTGACACCGTCTGTTCTCCGTTTGGCATTACATGTGTGTTGATGCACTTTCATGAACGCATCGTTGTGAAACCTGCACGCCGTTCATGATTTTTTCTATGGCTAAATTGACTAAACAATTTAATTTCATCATAAGGATATAGTTTTATAAGTATTCAACCCTCTAATAACCAATCCCGCATTTAGCCGGGTGGAAAAACACGGTCATTGGAGGGTTAAGATCACTTCAGTGCGCATCAGATAATTTTGAGTAATGGAAATCGCCTAATTTAGCCCACACACTTATCCTATTGCATATAATAAAATTAAAATTGACATTTCGGTATTATGTACCCAGCAAAAAAGCGTCGCCAAAAAAGTACGGAAAATTTTCTTTTTGGATCCGGAAGTGGTGCAAAATTGGCGCAGAGACGATAACTTTAACATGGGCTTGTCATCGGCCGTTACACTGAATTTGCATCATTTCTCAAGGTGTGATCCGAATTCAGTGTTTTGGATGTGAATTATTTTGCAAAACAATTTTTATAATTTTTTTTATGAGTTTCAATGCATTGTAACGGTTGTTTGAAACGTTTGACTAAAATAAATATATCCCTATTTCAAATCTCCACTTCCTTGGTCCGGACTCTGTACCAAAATCATTAGTTTAAAAACAATATCTTTGGAAACGAGCATCCTTTTTTTCAGTGTGAGAACATTGCAGACACAACAATGTGAATATTGTGTATTTGGGTATGTTGTTGCTTGCATTTCGGCAATATCTCTGCCGTCGAGTGGCTTTTAGACTAAGTGAATTTTAATTTGTCTGCAATTATGAGAGTATTTAAAAAAAAAAAAAAAACTTAATAAATTTATTATAAGCACCTTATTTCTCTCTTTGTTCATACAATACAACAGCCAGTATTTGAAGCCCAAACGCCTTTGGCCAAAATAATAGCTTGCAGCGATGTTAACATTCGAAATTCTAGTGGAATTTAAATGAAATGAAACCACGTGAAGGCATCAAATGTGATTCATTACAGATTCGGGCCGCGAGCAACAACTGCATTAAATTGAATTACTCTGTGCGTGCATAATAAATCTACAAAAAAATGTATTCCATTTTAAATTATTTCGCATAATTCGATTGGTTTATTTGACACGCTGTACTTCAATTAAATTAAAACAAGTAAGTAAAGTAGAAAGTCGGGCAGGGCCGACTATATCATACCCTAAACTACCCCTACTGAATTAGTAAACATAAGCATTTGTGGGGTATCATTTAAATAGGTTTGGGAGATAAACCGCATTTCCGTATTTAAGGACATTAAGGGGTACACGTTTATGGGAGTTTTATCCGAACAGAAATGTCTGATATTAGGAGCTACATAGTTATTATACAACTAATATTGAGTCCATTATTAAACCCTCAACAAACTGTTTGTATTGTTCAAACAAATTATGTTTCGCCATAGGACATACACTGGTAGTAAAAACTTTTAATGAAATTTTCTTTGTGTGGATATATTTTCAAGGCGCCAATTGGTTACTTCCATTATTTTACTTACAACATACTCTCTAGGTCTCTCTTACTAAACACATATATGTTTATAGGCTATTTCCAAATGAATATATGTTTGCATCTAAACATATTATATTTACAAACATTTTATGTCCCAAACATAATATGTTCTAACATATTAACATACATATATGTCCCAAACATGTTATGCTAATTTATGAACATTATATGAGTGCACTTAAAAATATTGTGTTAAAAAATTTGAGTTCCAAACATATAATTTTTACACCCAAACATATGAAAAACAGTCTTTTTCGTCCGTTCAACCACATAGTCGTCAGGGTATAATAACTTTTCTGCCAAAAAATGTGCTTACCAGAAATATTGATTTTAGACCCCATCAAATATATACCGATCGACCCAGAATCACCTCTTGAGTCGTTCTAGCACTTGGTGTCCGTCCGTCCGTGTATTTGTATTTGTTGTTCGCAGGATTCCGGTCTCAATTATTAACCGATTTTGATGAAATTTGGTATACGGCGTGTTTTTGGCACAAGGACGAACGCTATTAAAAATAGGATCAAATCAAATCGATATAGCTCCCACACACAAATTTTTTTTTTTCTGATTCAATCACGAAATTAATTAATCCAATTAATTTTTTAATTGAAATGTCTTCAGTCACAGAAATGATAGTATCAATTAAAAAATTAATTGAAGGTCAATTAAAAATTAATTGATCCAATTAAAAAATTAATTGATACTATTAATTTTTGTGATTGATTTTTGTTTCAATTAAAAAATTTGTTGATTCAATTAAATTTTTAATTGAATATTTTTTAAAACTCAATTAAAATTTTAATGTGAAAAATTTTCGTGAAATTTTTATACCCTCCATCATAGGATGGGGGTATATTCACTTTGTCATTCCGTTTGTAACACATCGAAATATTGCTCTAAGACCCCATAAAGTATATATATTCTGGGTCGTGGTGAAATTCTGAGTCGATCTAAGCATGTCCGTCCGTCCGTCCGTCTGTTGAAATCACGCTAACTTCCGAACGAAACAAGCTATCGACTTGAAACTTGGCACAAGTAGTTGTTATCGATGTAGGTCGGATGGTATTGAAAATGGGCCATATCGGTCCACTTTTACGTATAGCCCCCATATAAAGGGACCCTCAGATTTGGCTTGTGGAGCCTCTAACAGAAGCATATTTCATCCGATCCGGCTGAAATTTGGTACATGGTGTTGGTATATGGTCTCTAACAACCATGCAAAAATTGGTCCATATCGGTCCATAATTATACATAGCCCCCATATAAACCGATCCCCAGATTTGGCCTCCGGAGCCTCTTGGAGGAGCAAAATTCATCCGATCCGGTTCAAATTAGGAACGTGGTGTTAGTATATGGTCGCTAACAACCATACCAAAATTGGTCCAATCACACAAAAATTGGTCCATATTGGTTCATAATCATGGTTGCCACTAGAGCCAAAAATAATCTACCAAAATTTTATTTCTATAGAAAATTTTGTCAAAATTTTATTTCTAGAGAAAGTTTTGTTAAAATTTTATTCGGTTCATAATAAAATTTTCATCATTGTCAAAATTTTATTTCTATAGAAAATTTTGTTCAAATTTTATTCGGTTCATAATCATGGTTGCCACTCGAGCCAAAAATAATCTACCAAGATTTTATTTCTATAGAAAATTTTGTCAAAAGTTTATTTCTATAGAAAATTTTGTTAAAATTTTATTTCTGTAGACATTTTTGTCAAAATTTTCTTTCTATAGAAAATTTTATGAAAATTTTTATTTCTATAGAAAATTTTATTTCTAAAGAAAATTTTGTTAAAATTTTATTTCTGTAGAAAATTTTGTCAAAATGTTATGTCTACTTTGTCAAACTGAATTATATACGTATTGGATCGATCTTTTTTGAATTAATATATACCACGTATGGACTTACATACAATTTAGAAGATGGTCTTAGGAGGTTTTAAGATACCTTGCCATCGGTAAGCGTTACCGCAACATAAGTAATTCGATTCTGGATGGCAGTGTTTAGAAGAAGTTTCTACGCAATCCATGATGGAGGGTACATAAGCTTCGGCCTGACCGAACTTACGGCCGTATATAAAGGGTGATTCTTTTGAGGTTAGTATTTTCATGCATTAGTATTTGACAGATCACGTGGGATTTCAGACATGGTGTCAAAGAGAAAGATGCTCAGTATGCTTTGACATTTCATCATGAATAGACTTACTAACGAGCAACGCTTGCAAATCATTGAATTTTATTACCAAAATCAGTGGCAGAAAATCCGCTTTTTTATCGACAAATTTTGTTCAGCGATGAGGCTCATTTCTGGTTGAATGGCTACGTAAATAAGCAAAATTGCCGCATTTGGAGTGAAGAGCAACCAGAAGCCGTTCAAGAACTGCCCATGCATCCCGAAAAATGCACTGTTTGGTGTGGTTTGTACGCTGGTGGAATCATTGGACCGTATTTTTTCAAAGATGCTGTTGGACGCAACGTTACGGTGAATGGCGATCGCTATCGTTCGATGCTAACAAACTTTTTGTTGCCAAAAATGGAAGAACTGAACTTGGTTGACATGTGGTTTCAACAAGATGGCGCTACATGCCACACAGCTCGCGATTCTATGGCCATTTTGAGGGAAAACTTCGGAGAACAATTCATCTCAAGAAATGGACCGGTAAGTTGGCCACCAAGATCATGCGATTTGACGCCTTTAGACTATTTTTTGTGGGGCTACGTCAAGTCTAAAGTCTACAGAAATAAGCCAGCAACTATTCCAGCTTTGGAAGACAACATTTCCGAAGAAATTCGGGCTATTCCGGCCGAAATGCTCGAAAAAGTTGCCCAAAATTGGACTTTCCGAATGGACCACCTAAGACGCAGCCGCGGTCAACATTTAAATGAAATTATCTTCAAAAAGTAAATGTCATGGACCAATCTAACGTTTCAAATAAAGAACCGATGAGATTTTGCAAATTTTATGCGTTTTTTAAAAAAAAAAGTTATCAAGCTCTTAACAAATCACCCTTTACTTGTTTTCTGTGCATATGTATATGTATCACCCGATTTCGATAAATGGGATCAGATGGCGTCCATTTACTTATTTATCAGCACCAAATTTGCCACAAAGTAATATAATTTACCACCCTTTAAGTGTGCAAAATTTTATCGAAATCGGTTCAGATTTAGATATAGCCCCCTATACGTGACGTCTCTACTCATTGTTTGGAAAATCATCATGAATAGGTTAACTCCAGAACAACACTTCCAACGCGTAGAAATTTATTTTCAAACAACAGTGTTCAAAAACGTTTGTGTATCCGTTTTTTCTTTTACCGCAAAATTTCCTTCAGTTTTGAGGCGCATATTTGGTTGAATGGATATGTCAACAAGCAACATTTCCGTATTTGGAGCAAAAAGATAATCCACATGCCGTTCCAGAATTACCAATGCATCCCGATAAATGTACTGTTTGGTGTGGGCTACACCCAGAAAAAAGTGCCTTCGAAACTAAAGGAAAAAATGTTCATCAATTTAGTTTAGGCATTTTATTTCCATTAAGTTAAATTTGTGTGTGAAATAATAAAATTTACTTGTTTCAGTAAAAAAATCCTAAATTGAAAGCAGTTAGGAATAGTTCATTAACTAGAATAAGGCATTGAATTTTACTAATACTGTTTTCTTCGCTGGGTATAAGAATTTACTACTGAAGAAGAAAATTTTATTCACTGATAACAAAGCATTCGTAAAAATAAACAAAACCCGAACTAAAACCAAGTTTCCTCAAATTTAGTAAAATTTCTTATAAAACGATAACACTGACATCCTTTATTATAGAAAGCTTATCATACACACGAATAACACTTGACATAGAAAAATATTTTAGTTCATTCGTACTAAGAAGTATTCAATACTTTCAAAACTTAAGGAAACACACTTGTTAGAATATAGGAAATTTTCCTATATTTCTTTTACCTACCTGTAATCGATACCTGTCATCGATGCAACCGATATGTTTGCGCGTGGGTTGTTTTTTTAGTTGGAATCGCGTTGTTATGGTATACGGAGAGATTGTTAAAAAATAATATAATAAATAACAAATAAAATATTTGTTATTTTAAATTAGTGAGAAAAATTATTGAACATAAATAACAAACAATAAGTCTATCAATGTTCCATTCGTCTTCGTTATGGAATCTTCAATTATCAGGTAACATTCATACAGTGACGCTAACCTTTTGTGAAAAATACATGGTTTATGATTTGTTATATTTGTAGGTATTGAAATTGTAAAAGGAGGACAAACTCGTTACGCAGCATCATATTAAAAGTGAAAGGAACAAGAAGAAGAAAATCATTACGTTTTACATTTGGTAACTTTACATGGACATTGGAAATAGTGGAATAATAAACTAATATTTCAAGGCCAGTCGATGCTGTTAATTCTTAATAAATATATTTAACATATTAATAAAGCATGTCTTTTATTGAAGAAAAAATGCCCATATAAAAAAATAAAACTGTATTTAAAAACGAAGGTAAGCAGCTCTAATTTTGAAGTAAAAGGTTTACCACAAATATGTAAGATTTGTCCAAATGAATGAAAAAAGTTCAATAAAATCATTCCATATAAGAATTCAATCTAGTTAATTTTTTTCATTCTGTAGTATAGTGGTACATAAATATAGGAAAATGTTAACTAATATATGGAATGCATTCTACCTAATTTCTACGAAAATCACAACGTTCAAACAAATAAAAATGTCTTTGGCGCTATACGAAGTTCAATTTTCTTCACCAGGAGTTCATTTTAACTTAAAGAAGCGGTCACTTTTTTCTGGGTGTATGCACTGGTGGAATCATCGGTCCTTATTTCTTTAAAAATGACTAAGGTTTAAACAGGATGGTGCCACTTGTCATACTGCGGGCGAAACAATGGACTTATCGAAAGAACATGTCGGTAAATTGGCCTGAAATCATGCAAACTTCCGAATGAAATAATTGAAACTTACCACAATGCGACTTGATGTAGATCGGATGGTAATGCACACGGGCCACTGGAGATATCGACCCATAAATATATATAGTCCCCATATAAAGCAATCTCCAGATTCAATTTTCGAAGGGTTATAATAAATATTCAAAAAAAAAAAACTAATAATATTTATTTGGAAACATTACCTGGTTGCTGAACGCTTGTACACGGACGAAAATTACTGTTTTTCATATGTTTCGGTGTAAAAATTATATGTCTAGAACTCGAGTTTTTAGCATATACGAGTATTTTTATACCCTTCGCCATAGCATGGGGTATTATAAACTTTGTCATTCCGTTTGTAACACATCGAAATATTGCTCTAAGACCCCATAAAGTACATATATTCTGGTTCGTGATGAAATTCTCAGTCGATCTAAGCATGTCCGTCCGTCCGTCTGTTGAAATCACGGTAATTTCCGTACGAAACAAGCTATCGACTTGAATCTTGGCACAAGTAATTGTTATTGATGTAGGTCGGATGGTATTGCAAATGGGCCATATCGGACCACTTTTACGCATAGATCCAATATAAACCAACGCTCAGATTTAGCCGATCCGGCTGAAATTTGGTACATGGTGTAAGTATATGGCCTCTAACAACCATGCAAAAATTGGTTCACGTCGGTACATAATTATATATAGGCCCCATACAAAACCGATCCCCCAAGTTGGCTTGCGGAGCCTCTAAGAGAAGTAAATTTCATCCGATCTGGCTGAAATTTGGTACATGGTGTTAGTATATGGTCTCTAACAACAATAATTATACATAGCCCCCATATAAACCGATCCACACATTTGACCTCCGGAGCCTAATGGATGAGCAAAATTCATCCGATAGGGTTGAAATTTGGTACGTGGTGTTAGTGTATGGTCTCTGCAAACCACGCAGGAATTGGTCCATATCGGTCCATAATTAAATGTAGTGTCCATATAAACCGATCCCCAGATTTGACTTCCGGAGCCCCTTGGAAGAGCAAAATTCACCCGATCCGGTTCAAATTTGACACGTGGTGTTAGTTTATGGTCTCTAACAACCATGCAGAAATTGGTCCATACCGGCCTTAATTATATAACCCCCATTTAAACCGATCCCCAGATTTGACCTCCGGAGCTATTGGAGGAGCAAATTTCAACCGATCCGGTTGAAATTTGTTACGTGGTTAAATTTGGTACATTGCACTAGTATATGTTCAATAACAACCATGCCAAAATTGGTCCATATCGGTCTATAGTTATACATATTTGATAAGTATAGAAAATTTTGTCAAAATTTTATTACTATAGAAAATTTTGTCAAAATTTTATTTCTATAGAAAATTTTGTAAAAATTTTATTTCTATAGAAAATGTTGTCAAAATTTTATTCCTATAGAAAAATTTTGTCAAAATTTTATTTATTATTTAATCGGCCTTTTTATACCCTTCACCACTACTATGGTACAGGGTATAATAAGTTTGTGCATTTGTATGTACCGCCAAGAAGGAGTAATCATAGACCAACCTTTTAGTATACGGATCGGCTTAGAATTAAATTCTGAGTCGATTTAGCGATGTCCGTCTGTCTGTCTGTCTGTCTGTTGATGTATTTTTGTGTGCAAAGTACAGCTCGCAGTTTTAGTCCGATTGTCCTAAAATTTGGTATAGGGTCCTGTTTCGGCTCAAAGACGGGCCCTATTGATTTTGGAAAAAATCGGCTCAGATTTAGATATAGCTGCCGTATATATTTTTCACCGATCTGGTCATAATTAGCGTGTATATCAACCGATCTTCCTCAAATTCCGTACATCCGAATATTTTATGGGTCTCGAAAAACTTGCAATATATCAGCCAAATCGGTTCAGATTTAGATATAGCTCCCATATATAGCTTTCGCCCGATTTACACTCATATGACCACAGAGGCCAATTTTTAACTCCGATGTAGTTGAAATTTTGCACAGGGAGTAGAATTAGCATTGTAGCTATGCGTGCCAAATTTGGTTGACATCGGTTCAGATTTAGATATAGCTCCCATATATATGTTTTTCTGATTTCGACAAAAGTGGTCAAAATACCAACATTTTCCTTGTTAAATCGCCACTGCTTAGTCGAAAAGTTGTAAAAATGACCCTAATTTTCCTAAACTTTTAATACATATATATCGAGCGATAAATCATAAATAAACTTTTGCGAAGTCTCCTTAAAATTGCTTCAGATTTAATTGTTTCCCATATTTATACCCTGCGCCACACTGTGGAACAGGGTATTATAAGTTAGTACATATGTTTGCAACACCCAGAAGGAGACGAGATAGACACATGGTGTCTTTGGCAAAAATGCTCAGGGTGGGCTCCTGAGTCGATATAGCCATGTCCGTCTGTCCGTGAACACATTTTTGTAATCAAAGTCTAGGTCGCAGTCCAATCGACTTCAAATTTGGCACAAGTATGTAATTTGGCTCAGAATAGAACCCCATTGATTTTGGAAGAAATCGGTTCAGATTTAGATATAGCTCCCATATATATCTTTCGCCCGATATGGACTAATACGGTCCCAGAAGCCAGAGTTTTACCCCAATTTGGTTGAAATTTTGCACTAGGAGTACAATTAGTAGTGTAGTCAAGTGTGCCAAATTTTATTGAAATCGGTTCAGATTTAGATATAGCCCCCATATATATCGTTCGCCCGATTTACACTCATATGACCACAGAGGCCAATTTTTTGCTCCGATTTAGTTGAAATTTTGCACAGGGAGTAGAATTAGCTTGAAATCGGAAAATGTTGGTATTTTGACCATCGACCCCGGCCGACTTTAGACTTTTACCTGTTTTTAAATGCAATTATATCATTTTCATAAAGTAGTATATCATGTTTGTAGATTACTGCTGTTAGTAGACATTTCCTCGCAATCCATGGTAGAGGGTATATAAAATTCGGCCTTGTTCATAATGAAAAATATCTCAAATTTGTATGAAATTTTTTATAACAATTTTTCATTTTTGTTTATGGGACATTTTTCAGAGCGCAATTTTAATGCGATTATATTGAAATTTCCCATGGGATTAAAAAAATTCCACCCCCCCTTGCCAATGGATTAGATTGCATATTGCATATCGAGACAATTTAAAACATGAAAGCTTACAAATTCAAATATGAGAATTTCGTTTCATAACCAAAGGTCAAAGTATTTCTGAAGTATTTCTTCAAAGCAATTTCATTTCCCAGAATATATTTTAATCTCAGGTTCTCTTCATACATCTGTAACGATAGCAACAAGCGACGTAAGTTGTTTACAAAATAAAAGAGAAAAGCCAAAAAAAAAAATAAGCTCTTGATAAACACAGCAAAACTGTTATGTATAAAGTATTCTTCGTATACTTCTTCTTCTGCTAGAAACCAAAGCAAATGTAATAGAGTTATTCTACCTTCATACATCCTCATTTCTTATAGTTACACCTACACCCAGCCAACATCCGGTTCCATTGATGCGGATGGAGTTGCACTTAGATGATGCAAAGTGGTAATGGCAAAAAGGGGCCATTATGGTGGCAAAGGTATGGTGCTTTGAAATATTGTTATATTCCAGAAAAGAATTTATAAACATCCCACTTGCTTCCATGTTGCCTTCGCCAGTAACTAATGGCAAATAATAGACTATGTATTCACTATGACTTCAAATTATACTACGGAGGCGTGTTCGCAGAGTTAGGAAGTAGATGCCGTTGTATAAACTAAATTATTACAACATTGTTTCACGGTTTATTTAACACAAAATATTTCAACAAAGTATTATTGCGTTTCTAATATAGTTCATATTATTCTTGGAGGGTTTCATAATACAGAATTGAATATAAACTGGAATAAAGAAAGTAGAATAAGTGATAGAAGAATTGCATGTCAAGTACATGCTGCCATAAAAGTAATCCACAAATGATTGCCAGTTCTCATTTATTTTTTATACCCAACACCATAAAATGGTGATGGGGGAACATATCCATTTCGGACTATATGAGATGTATATATATTCTTGATCAGAAAGAATGTCCGTTCGCCTATCTGGCTGTCGGTTGTAATAACGCTACAGTTCGTTGGTCTGTCTGCCTGTCTGTCTGTTGTAATTCTTCACACACAAAAAATGTTTTTCTGATTCAATCACGAAATTAATTGATCCAATTAATTTTTTAATTGAAATGTCTTCAATCAGAGAAATGATATTATCAATTAAAAAACAAGTATATACAGCAGTAAGTTCGGCCGGGCCGAATCTTAAATACCCACCACCATGAATCAAATATACTAGTTTCCTTTGAAAATTTCAGGGGGGTTTGATGACAGATATTTTCCCAAGCAGATCAGATCAACCAGTACGCTTCCCACAGATAAATATAAAGGTTTTACCTATGAAGACTAGATCAGATTCTGAATTTATAAGAACCATTTTTTGTTTGAGTTTTAGAGGAATTATAAACATCTCTTGTAAGTGTGCAAGAAAATGATGAAATAACGCCTTGATTTGAAATCTAAAATCTGTAGATTTTCAATCCTAATTATTTAAATGATTACGAGAAGTAAAATCTAGCGGCTTCTATACCCTCAATAAGTGAAATCGGTCTATATGGAGGCCTTACCAAATGGACCGATAAAACTAAATCATATACACTTTGTTATGGGTCTAAAATGCCAGTAAATTTTCAATTTGTGGCAAATCGGATAAAAACTAAAATTTTTACAAACCCTAGGAGATAAATCGGGAATTCGGTGTAATGGGGGCTATACCAAAACATGGAAGGATACACGCTCACAAAAAATCGCTTCTGTAACATATACTCCCAAACATATTTTGCTTCAAGCATATACATTTTTGGGTATTGCCCAAACATTTATATGTTTGATCTCTTCCAATATATAATATGTTTGAAAGCATATTGGTCTAAACAATATATGTTTGGGTAGTCTAAGTTCCAAACATTTTGTATTTTTGCATCCTAATTCAATAATGTTGTCTTCCAAAAAAACAATATGTTATTATGTGAACATATAATATGTTTGGAAGCATTTTGCACCCAAAAATATTATATGCTTAAAAAAATTCTCCCAAAGAATATTGTGCTCAAAATTTTATTTATTTATTTATATATTTACAATCATAATGAATTATGAAAATAAACAGGTAATATAGATGCTAACAACATAGGTTTTCGACCTGAATGCTCAAAATTTTGTTTCTGCCCAATTGTATATTCCCCCACATCTTTCTCATTTCCACGAGATTTTTTAGTTCTTAGCACCTTTTTCTGTAATACAAACATTGTAGAAGAAATTATCCAATTGTATGATTTTTATACCCACCACCATAGAATGGTGACGGGGGTATAATAAGTTTGTCATTCCGTTTGTAACGCATCGAAATATCGATTTCCGACTATATAAAGTATATATATTCTTGATCAGGGAGAAATTCTAAGACGATATAACGATGTCCGTCTGTCCGTCTGTCTGTCTGTCTGTCTGTCTGTCTGTCTGTCTGTCTGTTGTAATCACGCTACAGTCTTCAATAATGAAGCAATCGTGCTGAAATTTTGCACAAACTCGTCTTTTGTCTGCAGGCAGGTCAAGTTCGAAGATGGGCTACATCGGTCCAGGTTTTGATATAGTCCCCATATAAACCGAACTCCCGATTTGGGGTCTTGGGCTTATAGAAATCGTAGTTTTTATCCAATTTGCCTGAAATTTGAAATCTAGAGGTATTTTATGACCATAAAGAGGTGTGCCAAAAATGGTGAGTATCGGTCCATGTTTTGGTATAGCCCCCATATAGACCGATCTCCGGATTTTACTTCTTGGGCTTATAGAAACCGTAGTTTTTATCCAATTTGTCTGAAATTGGAAATCTAGAGGTATTTTATGACCATAAAGAGGTGTGCCAAAAATGGTGAGTATCGGTCCATGTTTTGGTATAGCCCCCATATAGACCGATCTCCCGATTTTACTTCTTGGGCTTATAGAAACCGCAGTCTTTATTCAATTTACCTGAAATTGGAAATCTAGAGGTATTGTAGGACCACAAATACGTGTGCCAAAAATTGTGAGTATCGGCCCATGTTTTGGTATGGTCCCCATATAAAACGACCTCCCGATGTGGGGTCTTGGGCTTATAGAAATCGTAGTTTTTATCCAATTTGTCCAAAATTAGAAATCTAGAGGTATTTTAGGACCGTAAAGAGGTGTGCCGAAAATGGTGAGTATCGGTCCATATTTTGGTATAGCCCCCATATAGACCGATTTCCCGATTTTACTTCTTGGGCTTCTAGAATACGTAGTTTATATACAATTTGCCTGAAATTGGAAATTTATAGGTATTTTAGGACTATAAAGAGGTGTGCCACAAGTGGTGAGTATCCGTCCATGTTTTGGTATAACCCCCGTATAGACCGATATCCCGATTTTACTTCTTGGGCTTCTAGAATCTGAAGTTTTTATCCAATTTGCCTGAAATTGGAAATCTAGAGGTATTTTCGGGCCATAAAGAAGTGTGCCGAAAACGGTGAGTATCGGTCCATATTTTAGTATAGCCCCCATAAGAAAGATCTCCCGATCTAACTCCTTGGGTTTGTAGAAACCGTAGTTTTTATCCGACTTGCCTGAAATTGTAAATATTCTGGTATTTTAGACTCATAAAAACGTGTATCGGATTAAGTTTCTATCGGTCCATTTCGTAATGCCTCCATATAGACCGACTTCACTTCTTGAGGATGTAGAAGGCGCACTGATCATGAAAATTGCTTGAAACTCAATGTAAAATTTCCAGATTTTACTTCTACAGATTTAAGATTTCAAATCAAGACGTTATTTTATAATTTTCTTGCACACTTACAAGAGATGTTAATGATTCCTCTACACGCAAAGAAAAAAAACGTTTGGAAAACGTGTACCGAAAACGTTTCTCTTTTGTTAGAGTTTTTTGAATTGCTTCGAAAATTTTAAACTTTTATCACCAAAAAAATTCGTTTGTTACAAAATTTTTATTTTTTCAATAAAAAAAGTTATTTTTGAAATAACAACACAGTCCATTTCGTTTATATCAAACACTGTTCTTTTCTGACTTTAGGTCTTTAATAAGACACATTTTACAGTTCAAAATTTAATATACTACAATGTAATGTTGAACATTTTTTCGGAATCTTCCGAATATATCTGGAATATATGTAAAAAAAAACAAAAGCAAAAAAAAAACTTTGGCCGAAGCAGGGATCGAACCCACGACCCTTGGCATGAGAGTCGGACGTAGCTACCACTGCTCCACGGTGCCAAACTAAATGTTTGTTTCTGTTAAATAAACTTTGTTTATTCGGTTCGTGGGCGCCGCAAGCTATGCTATATAAATATAACTTATATGGATATTTATCTATTGATGACCATAACAGGTACATAGCTCAGTGGTTAGTGTGTTGGCTTACAATGTGCATGGTCCGCGGTTCGATTCTCCGTCCAGGCGAAAGGTAAAAAAAATTTTAAAAATTTATAAAATCGTATAATTTCTTCTACATTGTTGGTATTACAGGAAAAGGTGTTAAGAACTAAAAATCCTCGTGGATGTGAGAAAGATGTGAGGGACAATACAATTAGCAAGAAAATAATGTTTTTTTGAGCTAGTCTTTATGAAATTGTTTTTACATCCTGGAAAAGAATAAACGTTTATCACAAAAAGTATATACTTTTCTTCCAAATACACTTCCTTACAGCGAAAAGCAAATGAGAAACGAACTTTGTTTGTCTAAAATTTCGTTTGGGAGGAAAGAATTATTTTTTTGCGTGTAAAACTCAAACAAAAATGGTTCTTATAAATCCAGAATCTGATATAGTCCTCATAGGTGAAATCTTTAAATTTATCTTCGGGAAGTGTCCCCAAGTCCTCAAGCCCTACTGAAATTTCAAAGGAAACCCTAATATTTGGTTCATGGTGGTGGGTATTTAAGGTTCGGCCCGGCCGAACTTACTGCTGTATATACTTGTTTTTATTTTAATTTTACCTTTTGCCGGACGGGGATTCGAACAGCGGACCACACAGTTTGTAAGGATCAAAGAAGTAGCTGATCAATTGCCCAAGGAAAAATAAAATGTTAATTTTGTAATAACAAGCAACAACCGCCAACTTAATTCAATATCGCTCCCTGTTAAATAGCGCTCCAAGCTACTAAACACATATATGTTTATAGGCTATTTCTAAATTAATATATGTTTGCATCCAAGCATATTATATTTACAAACATTTTATGTCCCAAACATGTTATGCTAGTTTATGAACATTATATGTTTCCACTCAAAAATATTGTGTTTAAAAATTTGTGTTCCAAACATATAATGTTTATAGCCAAACATATGAAAAACAGTCTTTTTCATCCGTGTACACACAGTATCCAGCACATTTAATTTTAGTTCTAGAATCTAGACCCCAAATCGGAGGGCCGGTTTTTAAGGGGGCCATATCAAAAACTGTACCGATACTCAATATATTCGGCACACTTTTTTATGGTCCTAGAATACCTCTAGATTTCAAATTTCAGGCAAATTGGATTAAAACTACGGATTCTAGAAGCCCAAGAAGTAAATCTGGAGATCGGTCTATATGGGGGCTATATCGAAACATGGTCCAATAATCACCATTTTCGGCACATCTCTTTATTTTCCTAGAATTCCTTTAGATTTACAATTTCAGGCAAATTGGATAAAAACTACGGATTATAGAAGTCCAAGAATTAAAATCGGGAGAACGGTCTATATGGGGGCTATATCAAAACATTGACCGATTCTCACCATTTTCGACACATCTCTTTATTTTCCTAGAATACCTCTAGATTTGTTATTTGGGGCAAATTGGGTAAAAATTACGGAATCTAGAAGCCCAAGAAGTAAAATCTGGAAATCGGGCTATATGGGGGCTATATCAAAACATGGACCGGTACTCACCATTTTCGACACACGTCTTTATGGTGTCTCTAGTTTTCAAATTTCGGGTAAATTTGATTAAAACTACGAATTCTAGAAGCCCAAGATGTAAAATCAGGAGATCGGTCTATATGGAGGCTATATCAAAACGTGGAGCGATACACCCCATTTTCGGCACACCTCTTTATGGTCCTAGAATACTTCTAGATTTCCAATTTTAGGCAAATCGGATAGAAAATACACTTTCTAGACGACCAAGAAGCTAAATTTGGAAATCGGTCCATATGGGGGCTATACTAAAACATGGACCGATAGGTCCATTTTTGATGATCCTAAAATACCTCTAGATTTCCAATTTCAGGCAAATTTGATAAAAACTACAGTTTTTATAAGCCCAAGACCCAAAAACGGGAGGTCGGTTTATATGGGGACTATATCAAAACTTGGGCCGATATAGCCCATCTTCGAACTTGACCTGCCTGCAAACAAAAGACGAATCCGTGCCAAATTTCAGGACGATAGCGCCTTATTGAAGGCTGTAGCGTGATTACAACAGACAGACGGACATGCTTATATCGTCTTAGAATTTCTCCCTGATCAAGAATATATATAATATATATAGTCGGAAATCGATATTTCGATGTGTTACAAACGGAATGACAAACTTATTATACCCCCGTCACCATTCTATGGTGGTGGGTATAATTAACAAAGATCCGGAATTTCAGGGGACAAAATTGACACTCTCAAAATCGGCATGTTACCTGGGGATTGTCCTGGACTCTACATTGAATTGGCTCGAGAATACAGCGAATCGTATGAAGAAGACTTATGCGGCATTATACGCGTGTCTGAATCTGGTTGGAGAACGTTGGGGAATGAAACCATCACTTTTCAACTGGATATATACAGCAGTAATAAGACCACTAGCTGTGTATGGATGTCACGCCTGGTGACCCATCACAACCACCACAATCATATACTGAGATTGGGCATTATAAATACAACGGCCCTTATCTACATGACCAGGGCGATGAGGACAACAGCCACGCCGCACTGGAGGTATTGATGGGGATATGTCCCCAGGACCTGCATATTAGGAGGACCGCGGAGGTCATACTGATCAGACTGAGGGGCCTGGACTCATTAGAGAACACGAGCAGCAGACACACTGAACTGATAGACTATGCCGGATGACATATGAGAACTGAGAACAATTATCCCGAGCATAAAGGACTGGGGCGAAAATAGGATACACTTTGGCCGAGGGTACAGGCAGCAGAATATACTGCAAGGAGTTGGAGCTTAACGAATCCTTTAAGTTGGACAGCAAATGCAGCATTTTTCAGGCGGAGATATTTGCTATTGCAAAAGCTGCAGAACTTCTATCGATGAGGTCGTTATTTAGATGTGATATCAGCATTTTTATCGACTATCGATTAAAATGCTGAGGCAGCTACAAAGCCCCTGGCCAATGCGAACGTAAGGTCCAAGGTAGTCAGCCTCTGTCGTAGAGAGCTTACGGTTCTCACTGAACAGCATAACGTAACTCTGTGCTGGGTACCTGGACATTATGGCATAACTGAGAATGAAGAGGCAGATGTACTGGCTAAGGAAGGCGCAGGTGGCACAGATAACGTCATCTCGCATATTTTTCCTCCGCTTTCTATGTTTATTTACAGGATCAATAGCAAATATGAAGATTTATGGAAGAGACGATAGACTTCTTCTGTGGGTTGTGAACAAATGAAACTAATATAGGACGAAAAAAATATTAGGAACTCTGAAATCCTGATGTCATTGCAAAGAGAGGAGGTGAGGCCGATAATAGGCATCATAACAGGACATAACACTCTGGGAAAACATATGGTAAGGGTCGGTCTAGCGAATGATGATATTTGTAGGTGGTGTCTGGACCCCGAGGCTACTTAAGATTCATTTCACTTCCTGTGCCATTGTCCAGCACTATCTTTCAGGAGAAACAAGATACTGGGCTCTTATTTCTTTCAGACTATGGCCGACTTGCGAGAATGCAGCCTGAAGAGTATTCTCGCTTTCATCAAGGCATCGAAGGACGCACTATCATAGGATGGACTCATTCCGGTCGGAGTGAGACAGACTCGAAGAGGAATATGGAAAGAAGTTTGAGGAACCGCAATGGATCAACTATGGTCTAAGTGGACACAACTCCGCTAGCTCGGATTCGTGTCAGCCTCCATAACTTAACCTAGCCTATTAAAAAAATTACTTGATACTATTAATTTTTATACCCTACACCATAGGATGGGGGTATATTAACTTTGTCATTCCGTTTGTAACCCATCGAAATATTGCTCTAAGAATCCATCCGTGCGTCCGTCCGTCCGTCCGTCTGTTGAAATCACGCTAACTTCCGAACGAAACAAGCTATCGACTTGAAACTTGGCACAAGTAGTTGCTATTGATGTAGGTCGGATGGTATTGCAAATGGGCCATATCGGTCCACTTTTACGTATAGCCCCCATATAAACGGACCTCCAAATTTGCCTTGCAGATCCTCTAAGAGACGCAAATTTCATCCGATTCGGCTGAAATTTGGAACATGGTGTTAGTATGGTCTCTAACAACTATCCAAAAATTGGTCCACATCGGCCAATAATTAAATATAGCCCCCATATAAAACGATCCGACGATTTCGCTTGCGGAGCCTCTAAGAGAAGCAAATTTTATCCGATCCGGCTGAAATTTGGTACATGGTGTTAGTTTATGGTCTTTAATAACCATGCAAAAATTGGTCCACATCGGTCCATAATTATATATAGCCCCCATATAAACCGATCCCCCGATTTGGCTTGCGGAGCCTCAAAGAGAAGCAAATTTCATCCTATCCGGCTGAAATTTGGTACATGGTGTTAGTATATGGTCTCTAATGACTATGCAAAAATTGGTCCACATCGGTCCATAATTATATATAGCCCCCATACAAACCGATCACCAGATTTGACCTCCGGAGCCTCTTGGAAGAACAAAATTCATCTGATTCAGTTGAAATTTGGTACGTGGTGTTAATAAATGGCCTCAAACACCCGTGCACAAATTGGTCGAAATCGGTCCATAGTTATATATAGCCCCCATATAAACCGATCCCCAGATTTGATATCCGGTGCCTTTTGGAGAAGCAAAATTCATCCGATCTGGTTGAAATTTGGTACGTGGTGGTACTATATGATATTTAACAACCGTGAAAAAAATGGTCCATATCAGTCCATATTCATATATAGGCCCCATATAAACCGATCCCGATATTTGGTTTTGGAGCCACTTGGAGGAGCAAATTTCATCCGGGTCAGTTGAAATTTGGTACATTGTGCTAGTATGTGGCCGTTAACAACCATGCCTAACTAAGTCCATATCAGTATATAGTTATATATAGCCCTCATATAAATCGATCCCCAAGCACAAAAAATTGGTCCATATCAAGTTCATAATTGTATATAGCCCCCATATAAGCGACCCCCATATTTCAATTCTGGCTCTTTACGTACCGTGCAAAAGTCCATATCGATTCGTAATTATTTGTAGACTTACCTATACATACCTTTTTATACCCTCCATCATAGGATGGGGGTATATTAACTTTGTCATTCCGTTTGTAACACATCGAAATATTGCTCTAAGACCCCATAAAGTATATATATTCTGGGTCGTGGTGAAATCCTGAGTCGATCTAAGCATGTCCGTCCGTCCGTCCATCCGTCTGTTGAAATCACGCTAACTTCCGAACGAAACAAGCTATCGACTTGAAACTTGGCACAAGTAGTTGTTATCGATGTAGGTCGGATGGTATTGAAAATGGGCCATATCGGTCCACTTTTACGTATAGCCCCCATATAAAGGGACCCTCAGATTTGGCTTGTGGAGCCTCTAACAGAAGCATATTTCATCCGATCCGGCTGAAATTTGGTATATGGTGTTGGTATATGGTCTCTAACAACCATGCAAAAATTGGTCCACATCGGTTCATAATTATATATAGCCCCCATATAAACCGATCCCCAGATTTGGCTTGCGGAGCCTAAAAGAGAAGCAAATTTCATCCGATCCGGCTGAAATTTGGCACATGGTGTTGGTATATGGTCTCTAACAACCGTGGCAGAATTGGTCCATATCGGTCCATAATTATATATAGCCCCCATATAAAATGTTCTCCAGATTTGACATCCGGAGCCTCTTGGAGGAGCAAAATTCATCCGATCCGGTTCAAATTAGGAACGTGGTGTTAGTATATGGTCGCTAACAACCATACCAAAATTGGTCCAATCACACAAAAATTGGTCCATATCGGTTCATAATCATGGTTGCCACTAGAGCCAAAAATAATCTACCAAAATTTTATTTCTAGAGAAAATTTTGTCAAAATTTTATTTCTAGAGAAAGTTTTGTTAAAATTTTATTCGGTTCATAATAAAATTTTCATCATTGTCAAAATTTTATTTCTATAGAAAATTTTGTCAAAATTTTATTTCTATAGAAGATTTTGTTCAATTTTATTCGGTTCATAATCATGGTTGCCACTCGAGCCAAAAATAATCTACCAAGATTTTATTTCTATAGAAAATTTTGTTAAAATTTTATTTCTGTAGAAAATGTTGTCAAAATTTTCTTTCTATAGAAAATTTTGTCAAAGTTTTTATTTCTATAGAAAATTTTGTGAAAATTTTATTTCTGTAGAAAATTTTGTCAAAATTTTATGTCTACTTTGTCAAACTGAATTATAACCACGTATGGACTTACATCAATTTAGAAGATGGTGTTAGGAAGTTTTAAGATACCTTGCCATCGTATGGACTAACTCACAATTTAGAAAACAACCCAAGTAATTCGATTGTGGATGACAGTCTTTCGTAGAAGTTTCTACGCAATCCATGGCGGAGAGTACATAAGATTCGGCCTGGCCGAACTTACGGCCGTATATACTTGTTGTGATTGATTTTTGTTTCAATTAAAAAAATTTGTTGAATCAATTACATTTTTAATTGAATAGTTTTTAAAACTCAATTAAGATTTAATTGGAAAAAAAATCGTAAAATTTTTTATGTACAATAATGACGCAACGGTGCTAAAATTTGGCACATATTATTTTCTTGTCTGCAATCATCTCAAATTCAATTGCTACATCGGTCCAGGTTTTTATATAACCCCCATACAAACCGACCCACCGATTTGCGGTCTTCGAATACGTGTGAAGAACATGGTGCGAATCGGTTCATGTTTTGGTATAGCCCCCATATATACCGATTTTCTTCACTGTTGCCATTTCAACAATTTTTATTCGATTTTTTGCGGTCAATATTTCGTGCTCTTTCACAAAATGTACACACAAAGCAATATTTTTTACGACATAGCAGTTTTTCGATAATTTTTTTTAATATTTCTTCAAAATTTGTCGCTATTTACAAATGTGAAGATATATGGTATAATATATTTTCTATTATTTTTTTTTTATTTAAATTAAAACTCAAAATATTTATGTTTTATGCAACTGTGGCATTTTCTTTGGATTTATACGCTCCACCTTAGGATGGGTGGTATATTAACTTTGTCATTCCGTTTGTAACACATCGAAATATTGCTCTAAGACCCCATAAAGTATATATATTCTGGGTCGTGGTCCGTCCGTTTTTTGAAAACACGCTAATTTCCGAATAAAACAAGCTATCGACTTGAAACTTGGCATAATTATTTGTTATTGATGTAGGTTGGATGATATTGCAAATGGGCCATATTGGACCACTTTTACGTATAGCCCCCATATAACCGACCTACAGATTTGGCTTGTGGAGCCTCTTAGAGAAGCAAATTTTATTCGAACCGGTTGAAATTTGGTACGTGGTGTTAGCATATGGTCTCCAACAATCATGCAAGAATTGGTTCATATCGGTCATATAAACCAAAACACAATAATTCCGTATTCGCCGTCCATTCTAAGCAACAATCGACTGACGCGCAAAATAAAAATCGTGCGTACATACTCAAAGTTTTTATAAAATTCTTTTCGCTGCAAAAATGTTAAAAAAAAATGTATGACATATTTATACGTAACCGATAAAAAACTTTTTTTCCTACACTAAAAAAAAAGTTTACTTCTATCCAAAGATTTTGACCTTCCCTTAAGGATTTTGGTATTTATTCCAAGCGAAAAATGCGGCTTCTTTAAAATAAAGACATTTTTTAGCGACCTATCTGGCTTTAAATCTAGGACCAATAAAATTAAAATTAGGATACAGATCTCATTTATCAAATTTTCATTCTCTTTTCGCGGTTTATTAATAAACGTACTCACGTACAAACAAATGTTAGCTTATAAATCTAAATTAAAACCGATACGAGTACTTCAAAGTAAAAAATGTTTTCTTAATTCCAAAAAAAAAACTTTAAACCAAAGACGCTAAATCCTCAAAATAAGTCTTACCCTAGGTTAGGTTAGGTTAGGTTAGGTGGCAGCCTGATGTATCAGGCTCACTTAGACTATTCAGTCCATTGTGATACCACATTGGTGAACTTCTCTCTTATCACTGAGTGCTGCCCGATTCCATGTTAAGCTCAATGACAAGGGACCTCCTTTTTATAGCCGAGTCCGAACGGCGTTCCACATTGCAGTGAAACCACTTAGAGAAGCTTTGAAACCCTCAGAAATGTCACCAGCATTACTGAGGTGGGATAATCCACCGCTGAAAAACTTTTTGGTGTTCGGTCGAAGCAGGAATCGAACCCACGACCTTGTGTATGCAAGGCGGGCATGCAAACCATTGCACCACGGTGGCTCCCAAAGTCTTACCCTATATTTGAAGCGTTTTTATCTTAAATCTAAACTTTCAATATTTTAATTAATTTAAGGACAATTTCTTTAAATCAAAAATGTGTTTCTTTACTTTAAGGATAATTAGCCTTAGTTTAAAGACATGCGACTATAACGGAGGGACGCAAATTTACAAAATTTTTGTCCTAATTTTAATGAAAAAAAATTTCAAGCTAAGATTATAAGCTTTACATTAATTAAAATATCATTATTTTAAAGAAATTTGTCCTCAATATTTTGTAAATTTCGCATCCTAAAATTTAGGTTGCGTAATCTTTAAATATTTTTTTTTTTGCAGTGTACAAAAATTTAATGGTCAGGTATACTACTTTCCCGACCATGTCTTAAATTCTATCATTCAAATAATAGAACATGTGTGCCGCGTTTGAGAATCATTCAAATGCTTATCGCCGCATCATTCGTTCGGAATCAATACCAAAATCCTTAAGGGAAGGTCAAAATCATTGGAAACAAGTAAACTGTTTTTTGAGTGAGGACAAAATGCATGGCTTTTGCGACAATTATATGCTCTCGATACGCATTAAAAGGATGCGGCAACCATGTCCAAACATGTTTTTCTATGCGTGTACACATCGTAATTATACCATTATATATATATATATATATATATATATATATATATATATATATATATATATATATATATATATATATATATATATATATATATATATATATATATATATATATATATATATATATATATATATATATATATATATATATATATATATATATATATATATATATATATATATATGTCGGAAATGTTGTCTTCCAAAGCTGGAATAGTTGCTGGCTTATTTCTGTAGACTTTAGACTTGACGTAGCCCCACAAAAAATAGTCTAAAGGCGTCAAATCGCATGATCTTGGTGGCCAACTTACCGGTCCATTTCTTGAGATGAATTGTTCTCCGAAGTTTTCCCTCAAAATGGCCATAGAATCGCGAGCTGTGTGGCATGTAGCGCCATCTTGTTGAAACCACATGTCAACCAAGTTCAGTTCTTCCATTTTTGGCAACAAAAAGTTTGTTAGCATCGAACGATAGCGATCGCCATTCACCGTAACGTTGCGTCCAACAGCATCTTTGAAAAAATACGGTCCAATGATTCCACCAGCGTACAAACCACACCAAACAGTGCATTTTTCGGGATGCATGGGCAGTTCTTGAACGGCTTCTGGTTGCTCTTCACTCCAAATGCGGCAATTTTGCTTATTTACGTAGCCATTCAACCAGAAATGAGCCTCATCGCTGAACAAAATTTGTCGATAAAAAAGCGGATTTTCTGCCAACTTTTCTAGGGCCCATTCACTGAAAATTCGACGTTGTGGCAGATCGTTCGGCTTCAGTTCTTGCACGAGCTGTATTTTATACGGTTTTACACCAAGATCTTTGCGTAAAATCTTCCATGTGGTCGAATAACACAAACCCAATTGCTGCGAACGGCGACGAATCGACATTTCACGGTCTTCAGCAACACTCTCAGAAACAGACGCAATATTCTCTTCTGTACGCACTGTACGCATTCGTGTGGTTGGTTTAATGTCCAATAAAGTAAACTGAGTGCGAAACTTGGTCACAATCGCATTAATTGTTTGCTCAATTGGTCGATTATGTAGACCATAAATCGGACGTAAAGCGCGAAACACATTTCGAACCGAACACTGATTTTGGTAATGAAATTCAATGATTTGCAAGCGTTGCTCGTTAGTAAGTCTATTCAAGATGAAATGTCTGTCAAAGCATACTGAGCATCTTTCTCTTTGACACCATGTCTGAAATCCCACGTGATCTGTCAAATACTAATGCATGAAAATCCTAACCTCAAAAGAATCACCCTTATATATATATATATATATATATATATATATATATAATATATATATATATATATATATATATATATATATATATATATATATATATATATATATATATATATATATATATATATATATATATATATATATATATATATATATATATATATATATATATATATATATATATATATATATATATACTAGCGTAACCCGGCCCGCTTCGCTGCGCCTTCCGAAGCGTATTTGTAGGAACATTTTGCGTTAACTTAGTCAACCATATTCTTCGTGCTAAAAACAAATTCGAAAAGATTTGAATTCTTTCAAACAAATCGGACTACTTGCTCTTTCGTTTATAGGTACAAATACGGCGGATATGCATATGTAAAATGGTTCGTCTTAAAAAATGTTCTGTATTCAAGTAGTTGGACAAACTTCCACATTTCTTGTGAATTTTAAGTGTGGTTTGTCAATGAAAGGTATCCTTCTCCTCAACATATCTGAAAATTAAGCACTATATTAAATAACATACAAAGAATTACTGTTTCCCATCTAATAAATCGCTTGTTTATTTGTATTTTCCGGGTTGCCGCGAAAACGGCTGAACCGATTTACTTGAAACTTTCAGAGATCGTGGGGGGCACTCATGTGCTGAAAATAGGGTACCTCATTTTTTGACATATGGTCGGGGAGAGGAACCTCCCCTTTGTCCGACTTTACCACCGCCTTGCTCGATTTTTTTTAGAATTGGACTTACGTTTTCAGATTTGCTTGAACTCGCAAACGGTTGAACCGAAGGTAAAATATGATCATATGGTAGAAAAAGGTACTCCCTTTTGTTATATCCGGTCGTGGAGAGGTACCTCCCCCTTGCCCGACTTTTTGTTAATTTGACTTACGTTCTTCGATTTGCTTAAAATTTTCAGTGAAAGTTGGGGGTGACTATGGAACAAAGATCCGCAACTTCATTTTCTGAAATTGGATCAGGGAAGGGACCCTTTGCCGGAGGGGTACCTCCCCCTTGCCAATCCTTTTTCAAGTTTCGGATTTGCTTGAAGTCGGAAACGGTCAAACAGATTTACTTGAACTTTTCAAGAATGTAAAGGGTGACCATGTGGTGAAAATAGGGTACCTCATTTGTTGGTATCTGGTCGGGGAGGGGTACCTCCCCCTTGCCCGATTTTTTTGAAAATTGGGCATAAGTTCTCCGATTAACTTAAAATTTTCCAGGATGGTAGGGGTGGCCCCTAGAAAAGAAACCGCTAATTTATTTTTCGAAATTTAGTCGTGAAGGGTTCTCTCCCCTTTACTCTACTTTTTTTAAATACAGTACAGTAAAATACAGTGTACAGTACTACTCTTCTCGGGTTTTATTGAAATTTACACAGTAGTCGTGCAAAATGTTTTAGGAAACTGTTCTACCTGCTTTTTAAAAACGAAATAGTGCGGACACGCGTGGGAGGTACCTCTCCACGACCGGATATAACAAAAGGGAGTACCTTTTTCTACCAAATGATCATATTTTACCTTCGGTTCAACCGCTTGCGAGTTCAAGCAAATCTGAAAACGTAAGTCCAATTCTAAAAAAATCGAGCAAGGCGGTGGTACACGCATAGAAAAACATGTTTGGACATGGTTATATATACATATATATATATATGTATTTTTTTTTTTTTTTTTTGCCCGATTTACACTTAAATGACCACGGGGGCCAGAGTTATACTCCCATTTATGTGCATTTTGCAGAGATAGCAGAATTATTATTCTAACTATGTATGTCAAATTTAGTCGAAATCGCTCCAGATTATATATAGCTCCCATATATATGTACACCATAGTTGGGAAAATATGGTAAACTATTTCATATTTTAGACCCATTTTCAATGGGATTTTCCTCAAATTGACTGCATTTTTTCCACGGAGAATATATTTAATATGATATTTAAGTGTGTCAAGTTTGATCTAATTTGGTTCAGAATTAGATAAAGCCTCCATATATTCATTCTTCCGGTGTATACAAATATGGCCAAATTCCCACACTTTACACAAAATTCTGTGATGATTTCCCCATATCTTAGTCATATCCTATACACTGTAATGCCAGACTTTCCACAGAACGGTTGAGTTTTAAATAAGGCTCCAAGTCGCCTGACTTGACCAAATAATATATCATAACCAACACTTGACCATATATCTTGGCAAAATCTAACCAATAGCCTTGTAAAATCGCCACTGCTATGTAGCAAAATTTGTAAATATTACTAAAATTGTGCTTTATCTGGCATACATAAGTATCGCCTGGTTGCATTAAAATTTCTCTCGCTTCATATTTCCCATACTTATACCCTTCACCACTACTGTGGTACAGGGTATAATAAGTTTGTGCATTTGTATATAACACCAAGAAGGAAACGTCTGAGACCCATCGTTTAGTATACCGATCGTCTAAGGATTAAATTCTGAGATATAGCCCCCATATATATCTTTCGTCCGATTTGGACTTATATGGCCTCAAAAGCCAGAGTATTGCCCTGAATTACTTCACATTTGTCACATGGAGTACGTTTAATAGTATCGATAAGTGTGGCAAATTTGGTTGAAATCGGTTCAGATTTAGAGTTTTTGCAAAAGTACAAAAAACTGTCTCCATTAAAAGTATTTGTATGTGGAAATGCAAACCTTTATATAGCTCCCAGCAAATTTGAAGTAGTTGAGATGGTAACACAAATTTTGTCTACATAGTGCACGCAGAGAAGGAATATGATCACCTCAAACTTGTTTCAAGAGCAAAATGTTATTTTTGTAGGGCGACCATGTCACATGTTTGTCACTAAAATGTAATTTTCTCGTCAAATATAACCTGCTTGCCGAAATTGGATACATGATTTCCGAGAAAATAATATGTTTGCGAAAACCATGTTACATGGTCACCACCCAAAAATAACATTTTGCTCTTAAAACATGTTTGAGGTGATCATATTCCTTCTCTGGGTGTGGTGAAGGGTATAATATAGTCGGCTCCGCCCGACTTTAGACTTTACTTACTTGGTTTGTACTAATAATTGTGTTCCACCCTAGTGCAGTCTATAGATTTTGTAGAAGTCTATCAATGTTCATCCTATGTTCATCGTAAAAATGACATTTGCTCTCCAATGTGTATTTGATTTTGGCAACCATGTTTGCCGAGAACATATTTGTGACCAAAATGTTTCTTGTTCACCGTCCAAAATTAATATTTTGCTCTTAAAACATGTTTGGGGTGAATTTAGAATTTTAAATTTATTTTTATCGAATTTTTAATTCAATTAAAACCATCCTTTTTGTATGCATTTTGGGCTTTTGATTGTAGAATATATTCGTAGACAATTTTTTTCCATGATTATGATTATGAAGAGATATGCTTTTTTTGTCAATTGCTTGGATCATTTTGTATCGTACTATTTAAAATGCTCCAGAATATCTGTAATAAATATATTCAAAGCACGTTTACTCGTATTACCATCAGGCAAAGAGAGCAACGATGCATTTCTGCAAAGACACCGAACCCAAAGGAAGAATCTATTATGGAATTCATCAGTCATCATAGAGAAGATGCACATCCATGAATAAATGCATGAATTGGAATTTTTGCATTGAATTGCTGATATTACTGCTGGGCAAAAACATTTCGTGGCAAGTTGCTTGCTTTCCAACCAGTAAAATCCCAGAGTGGAAAGTAGGCATAATGCTCGCCAAAGCGACGTGATAAAAATGCATAAGGCCTTCCCAATGTATTCTAAATTAATTTTACCTGAACCACACCCTACACAAAGACATAGAATATTTCTCTTTAACTGTTAAATCTGAGCCTGCGTCATTCTGAAATATTACAAATTGAAATACAACTCCGCACTATACTGCTGGAATTACTATTGAAGAAATGAAACTACATTAAATATTGTATAGGATTTCATTGAAGCTTTGTACCATTCAAGTCAATTTAGAGATAAAATGTCCTAAAGTCCTTTATGCATTTATACTCAGAATGAAATATTAAGTAGCACACAATAATATTAACAATAATTCTAATGATATGGTATTTATTCAGGCATAGAACAAAACCCCAATTGTGTGCATATGTAATGAACTCAATAGAATTCATGACAATCTATACGACGGAGCTATTTAATAAAATTGCAAATAGTACCTTTTAACGTTACAAAGTGGCTGATATATAATGCAACAAAGTGAGACGCAATATTATTTTCCTTGTCATTTCGTATGGATAACATCGAAATACTGGTCGTAGACCTCATAAAGACTTGAAATTCTGAGTCGTTCTGGCGATGTACGTTCAGGAGAATAAATTTATATAAAGCTCCCATATATACATATATGTTCTTCCCTTTTGGCGATTAAGGTTTCGAGAGCCACCGTGGTGGAATGGTTATCATGCGCGCCTTGCATACAAAGGATCCTGGCTTCAATGCTTGCTTAGACCGAACATCAATAAATTTTTCAGCGGTTTATTATCTCCTCTCAGTAATGCTGGTGACATATTTGAGTGTTTCAAAGTTTCTCTAAGTGGTTTCACTACAATGTGAAACGCCGTTCGGCTATAAAAAGTAGGTCCCTTGTCAATGAGCTAAACATGGAATCAGGCAGCACTCAGTAATAAGAGAGAAGTTCATTGAGATCTTGAATCGATCAATGACTGTAATTGCGGTGAAACTTCCAATAATGAAGAATATTCAATATTTTCTAAAAGGTTATACTGGTTGTTCCAAAAGCTCTACCATTTTTCGTCAGTCTGAAATTTTCATTCCATTTGCCAGAATTTGGGATCACTTTCGAGATATGAATCCTGTCTGTCCAGATTTTGATATAGCTGATAATACATAAACATATTCTTGAGCGCATAGAAGCCTCCACATTCATCCGATTAGACGAAAATGTGAATCGTAGATTTACTTTGGGACCACAAAATCAAATTAGTACCTTTTTATATATATCGGCTGTTTATACCCTGCGTCACACTTTGGATGTATAAATATCCCTTAAAGGTGAGTACTAAGTTCGAGTTTAGCCGTTAAAATGAAAAGTAAAGAAAGCATAAAATTATACATCTTCGTTGCTAATTTTATTAAAGGGCCGATGTTGATTTTACAAACTATTTAGGAAATTATTGTAATTTTATTTTATTATGATGTATTGGTATTATTCAATTATGTATGGAACAAAATATCGGCCAAATGGGCGCCGCGACCTCGGTGGCACACCTTCATCCGATGGTCCAAATTTTCGATGACGCTGAGGCATAATGGATTGTTTCGTTAGCTGTGTGGCAAGTGGCACCGTCTTGCTGAAACCACATATCGTCCACATCCATGTCTTCTAATTCGGGCCATAAAAAGTTCGTTATCATCTCACGATAGCGAACACCATTCACAGTAACTTCCTGACCGGCCTCATTTTGGAAAAAGTACGGCCCGATGATGCCGCCAGCCCATAAACCGCACCAAACAGTCACTCTTTGTGGTTGCATTGGTTTTTCGACAATCACTCTTGGATTCTCATTCGCCCAAATGCGGCAATTCTGTTTATTGACGAATCCACTGAGGTGAAAATGTGCCTCATCACTGAAGATGATTTTTTTCAAAAATTGATCATCCACTGTTGCCATTTCTTGGAACCATTTAACACGTTGTTGGAATGTGTATCTCTCCATGGTTCAAATTGAGTAAGTCTGATATAGAGAAGTGTCAAATAAAATTCGGAAAAACTTGGCGTTTAGGTGTGGTTCACATTCAAAATCGGCCCTTACAATTTAACCACCCTTTATTACTTGATGGGGAATAGCTCAAAGCAACTTTTCACAAAGTTTGTATTGCTTAAAATGGATTATTAAAGATAAGTAATCGTGAAAAAAATGATCGGCTAAACTCGATCTTAATACCCATCTTAAATTGTAAATGCGTCGAATTTTGTTTTAATGATTTGGCTTGTACCAATCTTAATCTTACATACCCACCACCATGAATCAAATATTAGGGTTTCCTTTGAAATTTCAGGGGGGTTTTAGGACAGATCAAGCAGAACAGTTCAACCAGTTCAACCAGTTCACTTCACGAAGATAAATTTAAAGATTTTACCTATTAAGACTATATCAGATTCTGGATTTATAAGAACCATTTTTGTTTGAGTTTTAGAGGAATCACTAACATCTCTTGTACACTGAAAAAAATATTGTCGTGAGGTCAAAGATTTCATGTCTTTAAAATACGAATACAAATTTTGCTTAGCATAGAAGACGCATTTCTCTAAAATAAAGTTATTTTCCTTGTCCAAAAGTCGATAAACTTTTCAATGAAGTCGTATTGTCCTTATAATTAAGTGATTTGACTTAAAAATGGGTATCTTAACATGAAAGAAAAAAATTTATAGGCTAAGGTCAACTTGACTTTAATAATTCAGAAAAATTCTTTAAATTTAATGAAATTTTCTTTAAATTTGTTGTCTTTTTGCATCTTGACTACAAAGCAAATAATTGTTCAAATATAGGACATGTTTTTCAAAACTTTTTTTTACTTCAAACATAGCATAATTTCTACTGGAAGTCGAGTCCAAATTTGGAAAAAAAGTTGCCGTTAACTCGTCTTTACAGGACTTTGATAGCATATGAAGAAAAAAAGCTGAGAAAAATTAAAATTTGCTTCCTAGAAGCAAGTACACAAAACCTAAATTTAAAAGAGAATTGTGTCTTAAAAGTATCCTTACTTGTATTCTCCGCTTCTTTGGCTCGGAATCAATACCAAATTTTTTAAAGTAAAGACAAAATCTTTGGAACCGAGTATGCTTTTTTTTCAGTGTAAGTGTGCAAAAAAATTATAAAATAACGTCTTGATTTGAAATCTTAAATCTGTAGATTTTCACCCGAGAAGTAAAATCTGGAAATTTTACATTGAGTTTCAAGCAATTTTCATCATCAGTGCGCCTTCTATACCTTCAGGAAGTGAAATCGGTCTATATGGAGGCATTACCAAATGGACCGATAAAAACTTTATCCGATACACGTTTTTGTGAGGAGTTAAATAGGGAGATCGTTCTTATGGGGACTATACTAAAATATGGACCGATACTCACCGTTTTCGGCGCACCTCTTTATGGCCCGAAAATACCTCTAGATTTCCAATTTCAGGCAAATTGGATAAAAATTTCGGATTCTAGAAACCCAAGAAGTAAAATCGGGAAATCGGTCTATATGGGGGCTATACCAAAACATGAACAAAAACTACAGTTTCTATAAGCCCAAGACTCCAAATCGAAAGGTCAGTTTATATGGGGACCATACCAAAATATGGGCCGATACTCACAATTTTTGGCACACCTCTTTCTGGTCCGAAAATACCTCTAGATTTCCAATTTCAGGCAAATTGGATAAAATCTACGTTTTCTGTAAGCCCAAGAAGTAAAATCGGGAGATCGGTCTATATGGGGGCTATACCAAAACATGGACCGATACTCACCATATTTGGCACACCTCTTTATGGTCATAAAATACCTCTAGATTTCAAATTTCAGGCAAATGGCATAAAACTACGATTTCTATAAGCCCAAGACCCCAAATCGGGAGGTCGGTTTATATGAGGACTATATGCTATGGTTACCATGCCCGCCTTGCATACACAAGGTCGTGGGTTCGATTCCTGCTTCGACCGAACACCAACAAATTTTTCAGCGGTGGATTATCTCACCTCAGTAATGCTGGTTACATTTGTGAGGGTTTCAAAGCTTCACTGCAATGTGGAACGCCGTTCGGACTCGGCTATAAAATGGAGGTCCCTTGTCATTGAGCTTAACATGGAATCGGGCAACACTCAGTGATAAGAGAGAAGTTCACCAATGTGGTACCACAATGGACTGAATAGTCTAAGTGAGAATAAAGGGTGATACGGTCAAAATTTGGTCAATATAAACTTGACGTATTTCTTTCAATTTTGCATTTAAAAAACCTGAACACCCCTCATTTTGAAGGTGTGTGTGGGTTGAATGTTGCTCCTACTTTGATTTTGAAATTCACTCTTCAGTTGTCAAAATGCCGTCCAAGTAAGAAGAGCAGCGTATCAAAATTTTGCTCGCTCATCGCGAAAATCCGAGCTACTCGCACGCAAAGCTGGCAAAATCGCTAAAAGTTGCCAAATCAACCGTTACAAATGTAATTAAAGTGTTTGGGGAACGTTTGTCGACAGCCAGGAAGTCTGGATCGGGGGGAAATCGAAAACCGGAAGCCGCTGAGACGACAAAGAGAGTTGCCGGTAGTTTCAAGCGAAACCCTAACATCTCTCTCTCCGAGATGCCGCAAATAAGCTGGGTGTATCGTCTACAACCGTGCATCGAGCCAAAACACGAGCCTATCGAGGACTATCGACTTACAAGAAGATAGTGTCTCCAAATCGCGATGATAAACAAAATACGACGGCCAAAGCGCGATCCCGGAGGCTGTACACGACGATGCTGACGAAGTTTGACTGCGTGGTAATGGACGACGAATCCTACGTCAAAGCCGACTACAAGCAGCTTCCGGGACAGGAGTTTTATACGGCAAAAGGAAGGGGAAAGGTAGCAGATATTTTCAAGCACATAAAACTGTCAAAGTTCGCAAAGAAATATCTGGTTTGGCAAACCATCTGTACCTGTGGCTTGAAAAGCAGCATTTTCATAGCGTCCGGGACTGTCAACCAAGAAATTTACGTGAAAGAGTGTTTGAATAAACGTCTGCTGCCTTTCCTGAAGAAACACGGTTGTTCCGTACTGTTTTGGCCGGATTTGGCATCTTGCCATTACGGTAAAAAGGCCATGGAGTGGTACGCCGCCAACAACGTGCAGGTGGTTCCCAAGGACAAGAACCCTCCCAACACGCCAGAGCTCCGCCCAATTGAGAAATACTGGGCTATTGTCAAGCGGAACCTAAAGAAGACCAAAAAAACTGCTAAGGACGAGCAGCAGTTCAAGGCAAACTGGCTTTCTGCGGCGATGAAGGTGGACAAGGTGGCTGTACAAAATCTGATGGCAGGTGTCAAGCGTGAGGCCCGGCAATTCGGATTTGGAAAAGCGAAAGCCTAACTGAATATTTTTCCTGAATTTTATACTAATTGAACTTGAAAAAGAAATTTAATTTGATTTTTTAAATAAACGATTTCACCAATTTACACGCGTTTCCCCTTGACCAAATTTTGACCGTATCACCCTTTACATCGGGCTGCCACTATACCTAACCTAACATATCTAAACCTTGACCGATATAGCCCATCTTCGAACTTGACCTGCCTGCAGACAAAAGACGAGTTTGTGCAAAATTTCAGCACGATTGCTTCATTATTGAAGACTGTAGCGTGATTACAACAGACAGACAGACAGCCAGACAGTCAGACGGACATGGTCATATCGTCCAGTATATTTACAATTTCAGGCAAATCAGATAAAAACTAAAGTTTCTATAAGCCCAAGAAGTAAAATCGGGAGATCGGTCTATATAAGGGCTATACCAAAACATGGACCGATACTCACCAATTTTGGCACACCTCTACCTCAAGATTTCAAATTTCAGGCAAATTGGTTAAAAAACTACGATTTCTATAAGCCCAAGCCCCAAATCGGAAGGTCGGTTTATATGGGGACTATATCAAAATATTCCCGATATAGGCCATCTTTGAAATTGACCTGTCTGCATACAAAAGACGAGTTTGTGCAAAATTTCAGCACGATTGCTTCATTATTGAAGACTGTAGCGTGATTACAACAGACAGACAGACGGACATGGTTATATCGTCTTAGAATTTCTCCCTGACTAAGAATATATATACTTTATATAGTCGGAAATCGATATTCCGATGTGTTACAAACGGAATGACAAACTTATTATACCCCCGTCACCATTCCATGGTGATGGGTATAAAAATTATTGAATATATAGAAAATTTTGTCAACATTTTAGTTCTATAGACAATTTTGCCAAAGTTTTATTTCAATAGAAAATTTTGTCAAAATTTTAGTTTTATAGAAACCTAAAAATTTTAAATGTTATTCGTATAGAAAATTTTGATAAAATTTTATTTCTATAGAAAGGTTTGTCAAAATGTTATTTCTATAGAAAATGTCAACATTTTACTCTAAAGAAATAAACAGAAATTTTAGTTCTATAGAAACCTAAAAATTTTAAATTTTATTCCTACACTCAAAAAAAGTGAATCCCCTATTTTACTAAAGCCAATTTAACTTTATTTTAGTTCATGAAATTATTATGTTTGGAGAAAGTTTCCTTTACTCTAATCATTTTCTGCGTACGTTAATTAAATGAACTAAAAAATGGAAAAAATTATACACAAATGAATCATAAGGATTTCCTGAATTCGTACTTCTCCCAAAATAGTTCATTATTTCTTTAAATTTGGAAATTTTACTACAAATGGCACTAAAGACATTCTTGCAATTCTGAACTCCAATTTTTTTCTTCAAACTACAAAATGTTCTTTAAAAAGTGAAAAAATCAATTATGTCTTACAAATTTTCTTGAATTTTTCGAAAAATATTTACTTATTTTTGTGATATTGGCGTGATGTCAGCGCTTGTAATACTCTTTAGTTAAAATTTTTTTAAAAATAATCTAAATTTTCTAAAATTAAGACATCGTTTAGTATAGCGATCGCCTTAGAATTGAATTCTGAATCGATCCGCCTGTCTATCCGAGCGCCTGTGTATTCGTGTATTTTGTGCCAATTTTTTTTTTTCTATAGAAAATTTTGACAAAATTTTATCACTAAAGAAAATTTTATCAAAATTTTATTTCTAAAGAAAATTTTGCCAAAATTTTATTTCTATAGAAAATTTTGTCAAAAAGTTTTTTATAGACAATTTGTGAAGTATATCTTTGGTGGAAAGAAATATTATGCAAAATCTACCAAAACATCAAAATGTCTATCAATCTACCAAACAGTAAAAAATCGACTATTTATACCCTTCACCACTACTGTGGTACAGGGTATAATAAGTTTGTGCATTTGTATGTAACGCCAAGAAGGAAAAGTCTGAGACCAATCGTTTAGTATACCGATCGTCTCAGAATTAAATTCTGAGTCGATTTAGCGATGTCCGTCTGTCCGTCTGTCTGTCTGTTGATGTATTTTTGTGTGCAAAGTACAGCTCGCAGTTTCAGTCCGATTGTCCTAAAATTTGGTATACGGTCCTGTTTCGGCTCAAAGACGATCCCAAATGATTTTGGAAAAAATCGGTTCAGATTTAGATATAGCTGCCATATATATTTTTCACCGATTTGGTCATAATTGGCGTGTATATCAACCGATCTTCCTCAAATTCCGTACATCCGAATATTTTATGAGTCTCGAAAAACCTGCAAAATATCAGCCAAATCGGTTCAGATTTAGATATAGCTCCCATATATATCTTTCGCCCGATTTACACTCATTTGTCCAAAGAGGCCAATTTTTTGCACCGATTTAGTTGAAATTTTGCATAGGGAGTAGAATTAGCATTGTTGCTATGCGTGCCAAGTTTGGTTGACATCGGTTCAGATGTAGATATAGCTCCCATATATATCTTTCGCCCGATATGGACTTATATGGCCCCAGAAGCCAGATTTTTTGCCGAATTTGGTTGAAATTTTGCACTAGCAGTACAATAAATAGTATAGTCAAGTGTGCAAAATTTGATTGAAATCGGTTCAGATTTAGATATAGCTCCCATATATATCTTTCGCCCGATATGAACTAATATGGTCCTAAAAACCAGAGTTTTGGCCCAATTTGGTGGAAATTTTGCACAGGGAGTAGATTTAGCATTGTAGCTATGCGTGGCAAATTTGATTGAAATGGGTTCAGATTTAGATATAGCTTCCATATATATTTTTCGCCCGATATGGACTTATATGGCCCCAGAAGCCAGAGTTTTGGCCCAATTTGGTTGAAATTTTGCACTAGGAGTACAATTAGTAATATATAGATATAGCTTCCATATATATTTTTCGCCCGATATGCACTTATATTTTATTTCTATAGAAAATTTTGTGAAAAAGTTTTTTTTATAGACAATTTGTGAAGTATCTCTTTGGTGGAAAGAAATATTATGCAAAATCTACCAAAACATCAAAAAATCTATCAATCTACCAAACAGTAAAAAATCGACTATTTTTTTTGTAGAGTTCTACCAACTGTGGCAACCGTGGTCTCACTTCGACTCAAAGACAATCACTATTGATTGAAGGCCAATTCAACTTTTTGACTCCAAACAAAAATTCACTTTACCCACCCGAAAGTACTCGATGACAAGAGAAAAGTAATTTCTGGATTTTACTACTTTGGTTGCCGTTCGTTTTTTTATGAGCCTCTATAGTTTTTTCGCCAAATTCGATTTGAAGCACTTTTTTTGCAATTTCCTTCTATTTTTCGCATGACCATATCACGTAAAATGCTCAAAACCCCAAAAATGTCGAAAAAATCGATTTTTTCTGTTTTTCGACCATTGACAATTTTACGAAACACTCAAGGGAAGAAATGTATCAAGGGAAGAAATGTATCCTAAAAAATTATTATCTAGCAGATACCAGCTCATAAAAAACGAACGCCAACCAATCTAGCAAAATCCAGAAATTACTTTTCTCTTATCATCGAGTACTTTCGGCTGGGTTAAGTGATTTTTTGTCTGGAATTTTGTACTAATGCTCCAATTCAAAGGTTGGCGACTAAAAAATTTTTAAATATCCTGGGGGGGGCAAAATTTTCCCCAGTACCCCTCTACCTACGCCCATGCTTTTAATTAAGTTTTGTTTTTTAGGAGTGTTTGACTACAATTTTCCCATTTTAAGGTAGAGCGCCTAAAGGTGGGGTTCAGAATTATAAGTTTAATAGAGCAAAGTACAAGAATACTTGTAGCTACATTCATGGAATACATAAAACTAGGGAGGAGAATTTCTATTGAAACCCTAAGAACGGAATGTGATGGATACGCTTTCCATCATAAGTAACTTCTCATATCATATTATGGAAATATTCTTAATAATATTATTTTAAATAATACGAACAACAACATTGGAAAGAGTTACTTGAATGAACTACCCAACGATTCAATGGGTGGGATTGGGTGATGAAGACATCGAAGTTGAAAGAAGAACAAATATAGCAAACAAAAGGGTACGTGTTCTGAAATTGTATCCTTTGTCATTATGAAATACGTGTCTTTGCATTTTCATTACTTAAAGACAGTAAAAATGAAAACGATGTCGTCTTCAAATAGACAGCTACTCTAATTCCCAAGGTTTTCTATGACGTGAATCTAGATCTGCTTTAAGTAAGCGAAAATAAATACATGAACCACAGAGGCATAAAACTTTTTACACTGATAGATTTAATTATTTCTTACAAAATTATGATATCAAACGCATATTTTTTACAGCTCATTATGGCCTGTCATTGATCAACCATTTGTCTGACAGTCACGCAAAAGTTTGTTTAACTTCAAGATTATTTAAAACAGATAGATTATAGTCAATTGATGGTATTAAGTTTAAATTAAAAAAAAAAAAAAAATTTTTACGGCCGTAAGTTCGGCCAGGCCGAAGCTTATGTACCCTCCATCATGGATTGCGTAGAAACTTCTTCTAAACACTGCCATCCAGAATCGAATTACTTATGTTGCGGTAACGCTTGCCGATGGCAAGGTATCTTAAAACCTCCTAACACCATCTTCTAAATTGTATGTAAGTATATAATTCAGTTTGACAAAGTAGACATAAAATTTTGACAACATTTTCTACAGAAATAAAATTTTAACAAAATTTTCTATAGAAATAAAATTTTCACAAAATTTTCTATAGAAATAAAAATTTTGACAAAAATTTCTACAGAAATAAAATTTTAACAAAATTTTCTATAGAAATGAACTTTTGACAAAATTTTCTATAGAAATAAAATCTTGGTAGATTATTTTTGGCTCGAGTGGCAACCATGATTATGAACCGAATAAAATTTGAACAAAATTTTCTATAGAAATAAAATTTTGACAAAATTTTCTATAGAAATAAAATTTTGACAATGATGAAAATTTTATTATGAACCGAATACAATTTTAACAAAATTTTCTTTAGAAATAAAATTTTGACAAAATTTTCTATAGGAATAAAATTTTGGTAGATTATTTTTGGCTCTAGTGGCAACCATGATTATGAACCGATATGGACCAATTTTTGTGCGATTGGACCAATTTTGGTATGGTTGTTAGCGACCATATACTAACACCACGTTCCTAATTTGAACCGGATCGGATGAATTTTGCTCCTCCAAGAGGCTCCGGAGGTCAAATCTGGAGAACGTTTTTATGGGGGCTATATATAATTATGGACCGATATGGACCAATTCTGGCACGGTTGTTAAAGATAATATACTAACACCATGTTCCAAATTACAACCAGATTGGATGAAATTTGCTTCTCTCGGAGACTTCGCAAGCCAAATCTGGGGATCGGTTTATATGGGAGCTATACATAATTATGAACCGATGTGGACCAATTTTTGCATGGTTATTAGAGACCATATACCAATACCATGTACCAAATTTCAGGCGGATCGGATGAAATTTGCTTTTCTTTGAGGCTCCGCAACCCAAATCTGGGGATCGGTTTATATGGGGGCTATATATAATTATGAACCGATGTGGACCAATTTTTGCACGGTTGTTAGACACCATATACCAATACCATGTACCAAATTTCAGCCGGATCGGATGCAATTTGCTTCTCTTTGAGGCTTCGCAAGCCAAATCTGGAGATCGGTTTATATGGGGTCTATATATAATTATGGACCGATGTGGACCAATTTTTGCATGGTTGTTAGAGACCATATACTAACATCATGTACCAAATTTCAGCCGGATCGGATGAAATTTGCTTCTCTTTGAGGCTCCGCAAGCCAAATCTGGGGATCGGTTTATATGGGGGCTATATATAATTATGGACCGATGTGGACCAATTTTTGCACGATTGTTAGAGACCATATACCAACACCATATACCAAATTTCAGCCGGATCGGATGAAATATGCTTCTGTTAGAGGCTTCACAAGCCAAATCTGAGGGTCCCTTTATATGGGGGCTATACGTAAAAGTGGACCGATATGGCCCATTTTCAATACCATCTGACCTACATCGATAACAACTACTTGTGCCAAGTTTCAAGTCGATAGCTTGTTTCGTTCGGAAGTTAGCGTGATTTCAACAGACGGACGGACGGACGGACGGACGGACATGGTTAGATCGACTCAGAATTTCACCACGACCCAGAATATATATACTTTATGGGGTCTTAGAGCAATATTTCGATGTGTTACAAACGGAATGACAAAGTTAATATACACCCATCCTATGATGGAGGGTATAAAAAAACAAGTTTATACGGCCGTCAGTTCGGCCAGGCCGAAGCTTATGTACTCTCCACCATGGATTGCGTAGAAACTTCTTTTAAACACTACCATCCACAATCCAATTACGTAAGTTGCGGTAACGCTTGCCGATGGCAAGGTATCCTATGTAAGTCCATACGTGGTATCTATTAAATCAACAAAGACCGATTAAATACGTATATTATTCAGTTTGACAAAATTTTCTGTAGAAATAAAATTTTCACAAAATTTTCTATAGAAATAAAATTTTGACAAAATTTTCTATAGAAATAAAATTTTGACAAAATTTTCTATAGAAATAAAGTTTTGACAAAATTTTCTATAGAAATAAAATTTTAACAAAATTTTCTATAGAAATAAAATTTTAACAAAATTTTCTATAGAAATAAAATTTTGACAAAATTTTCTATAGAAATAAAATTTTGACAAAATTTTCTACAGAAATAAAATCTTGGTAGATTATTTTTGGCTCGAGGGCAACCATGATTTGAACCGAGATGGACCAATTTTTGTGTGATTGGAGATCGGCTATATATAACTATAGACCGATATGGAACAATTTTGGTATGGTTGTTAGCGGCCATATAAATACTAACACCACGTTCCAAATTTGAACCGGATCGGATGAATTTTGCTCCTCCAAGAGGCTCCGGAAGTCAAATCTGGAAAACGGTTTATATGGGGGCTATATATAATTGTGAACCGATGTGGACCAATTTTTGCATGCATGTTAGAGACCATATATTAACACCACGTTCCACATTTGAATCGGATCGGATGAATTTTGCTCCTCAAAGAGGCTACGGAGGTCAAATCTGGAGAACGTTTTATATGGGGGCTATATATAATTACACGGATGAAAAAGACTGTTTTTCATATGTTTGGCTATAAACATTATATGTTTGGAACACAAATTTTTAAACACAATATTTTTGAGTGCAAGCATATAATGTTCATAAACTAGCATAACATGTTTGGGACATATATGTTAATATGTTAGAACATATTATGTTTGGGACATAAAATGTTTGTAAATATAATATGCTTGGATGCAAACATATATTAATTTAGAAATAGCCTATAAACATATATGTGTTTAGTAGCTTGGAGCGCTATTTAACAGGGAGCGATATTGAATTAAGTTGGTGGTTGTTGCTTGTTATTACAAAATTAACATTTTATTTTTCCTTGGGCAATTGATCAGCTACTTCTTTGATCCTTACAAACTGTGTGGTCCGCTGTTCGAATCCCCGTCCGGCAAAAGGTAAAATTAAAATAAAACAAATCATACAATTGAATAATTTCTTCTACAATGTTTGTATTACAGAAAAAGGGGCTAAGAACTAAAAAATCTCGTGGAAGTGAGAAAGATGTGGGGGAATATACAATTGGGCAGAAACAAAATTTTGAGCATTCAGGTCGAAAACCTATGTTGTTGCACCAATATTACCTGTTTATTTTCATAATTCATTATGATTGTAAATATATAAATAAATAAATAACATTTTGAGCACAATATTGTTTGGGAGAATTTTTTTAAGCATATAATATTTTTGGGTGCAAAATGCTTCCAAACATATTATATGTTCACATAATAACATATTGTTTTTTGGAAGACAACATTATTGAATTTGGATGCAAAAATACAAAATGTTTGGAACTTAGACTACCCAAACATATATTGTTTAGACCAATATGCTTTCAAACATATTATATATTGGAAGAGATCAAACATATAAATGTTTGGGCAATACCCAAAAATGTATATGCTTGAAGCAAAATATATTTGGGAGTATATGTTACAGAAGCGATTTTTTGTGAGCGTGTATGGACCGATGTGGACCAATTTTTGCATGGATGTTAGAGACCATATATTAACACCACGTTCCTCATTTTAATCGGATCGGATGAATTTTGCTCCTCAAAGAGGCTACGGAGGTCAAATCTGGAGAACGTTTTATATGGGGGCTATATATAATTATGGACCGATATGGACCAATTCTGGCACGGTTGTTAGAGATCATATACTAACACCATGTTCTAAATTTCAACCGGATTGGAAGAAATTTACTTCTCTTAGAGACTCCGCAAGCCAAATCTGGGGATCGGTTTATATGGGGGCTATATATAATTATGGACCCATGTGGACCAATTTAAGCCAGATTGGATGAAATATGCTTCTGTTAGAGGCTCCACAAGCTAAATCTGAGGGTCCCTTTATATGGGGGCTATACGTAAAAGTGGACCGATATGGCCCATTGACAATACCATCTGACCTACATCAATAAAAGTACTTGTGCCAAGTTTCAAGTCGATAGCTTGTTTCGTTCGGAAATTAGCGTGATTTCAACAGACGGACGGACACACTCAAAAAAAAGTGAACTCTCTATTTCACTAAAGCCAATTTAACTTTATATTAGTTCATAGAATTATTATATTTAGAGAAAGTTTCATTTACTTTAATAATTTTTTGCGTATGTTAGTTAAATGAACTAAAAATCGGGGGAAAATTATACAAAAATTAAGCATAAAGATTTCCTAAATTCGTATTTCTCACAAAATAGTTCATTATTTCTTTAAATTTGTAAATTTTATTAAAAATACATCCATCATGAACTTCATATGTCACTAAAGCCATTCTTGCAATTTTGAACTCCAATTTTTTCCTTCAAACTACAAAATTTTCTTATCAAGTAAAAAAAATTATTTATGTATAATAAATTTTCTTGAATTTGTCGAAAAATATTTACTTATTTTTGTCATATCGGCGTGATGCCAGCGTTTGTAATACTGTTTAGTTAAAAATTTCTAAAAATATTAAAAATTTTCTAAAATTAACCAAAAGTTTTCTTCCTGGTGGGTTCACTGTTTTTTCAGTGCATGCTTAGATCGACTCAGAATTTCACCACGAACCAGAATATGCTTTATGGGGTCTTAGAGCAATATATCGATGTGTTACAATCGGAATGACAAAGTTAATATACCCCCTATCCTATGGTGGAGGGTATAACAAGTGAGTAAAGTAGAAAGTCGGACCAAAGGAAAATGTCGTGAGTCTCGTGAATTTGTTATGAATCACGTGAATTGTCATGAATCTTGCGTGAGTACTACTTATCATTTCGTGAATGGGCGTGAGTGGCATTGGCTACCACACGTATCGTGCGTGAGCGCGTGTGAAAAAAAAATTTGCCTCGTGAATGTGCGTGAGTGTGAATTAAATTTTGAGTCGATTTAACGATGTCCGTCTGTCTGCCTGTTCATGTACTTTTGTGTGCAAATTATAGCTCGCATTTTTTATCCGATTGTCCTCAAATTTTGCATAGGGTCCTATTTCGGCTCAAACACGATTCCTATTTATTTTTGAAAAATCGGTTCAGATTTAAATATAACTTCCATATATATATTTCGCCCGATTTACACTCATATGACCACAGAGGCCTAAGTTTAAGTAGAATATACATTCTAGTTGTGCGTGCTAATTTTGGTTCAAATCGGTTCTGTTTTAGATATAGCTCCCACATAATGAGGGTATTGTCAAGTGTGCTAAATGTCGTTGAAATCGATTCAGATTTAGATATATATAGGACCACCGGAGGCCCAAGTTTCATTCCGATTTACATTAAATTTTGCACTGAGAGTAGAATTTATATTTTAGCAATGTGTGCCAAATTGAGTTCAAATTGGTTACGATTTGGATACAGCTCCCACATATATACGCCTGATTTGGGGAAATAAAGTAGAAAATTTTCATATTTTACACCCATCTTCAACGAGATTTTACTCCAATTCACTGGACATTCTATCTTACTGTGTCGAATTTGATCCAAATCGGATCAGATTTAGATAAAGCGCCATATATTCTTTCGATTTAGACATCAGTAATCATTTCCTCAGACTTTACACAGAATCGGATAAGATTTAGATAAGGTTCTGGCTTGCGTAGATGTTGCTTGATGTGGCAAAAGTTTGTCACAAAACCCACAATTGACCACCTATCTTTGCGAGATCTAGTCTATATTATTGTAAACTCGTCACTGGTACGAAGAAATGCCTCAAATTTACCTACACTTCTTATACATATGCCTCGCCCGATAAGTTGTAAATGCACTTTTGTGTAATTGCACGAAAATGGCTCTTGCTTTATGTTTCTCATATTTTTTTATGAGTAAGATAAAGCAATAGTTTTAGCCTATTTAGATTCTAAGTCCGGGAGCCACCGTGGTGCAATGGCTAGCATTCCCGCTTTGCATACACAGGGTCTTGGGTTCAAACCCAGTTTCGACCAAACACCAAAAAGTTTTTCAGCGGTGGATTATCCCACCTTAGTAATGCTGGTGACATTTCTGAGGGTTTCAAAACTTCTCTAAGTGGTTTCACTGCAATGTGGAACGCCGTACGGACTCGGCTGTAAAAAGGAGGTCCCTTGTCATTGAGCTTAATATGGAATCGGGCAGCACTCAGTGATAAGAGAGAAGTTCACCAATGTGGTATCACAATGGACTGAATAGTCTAAGTGAGCCTGATACATCGGGCTGCCACCTAACCTAACCTAACCTAACCTAGATTTTAGGTCTATATATATATCTTAGAAGTATAAAATCGGTGCATATTTAAATATTTGTATATGGGAATATATATAGCTCCCAACAAGTTTGAAGGTACACATAGTGGTGAAGACTATAATATAGTCGGCCCCGCAGGATTTTAGACTTTATTTACTTGTTTTATTTTTATAATTTGCAAAGTATTTCCAATCATCAATATAATATCAAATATTATTGCTTTGTCATTATTTTGTCTCTCATTGGTTCAAATTTTGAAAGGAATTGCTACTTAAAATTAGACTTGGTGAGCCTACTTAAAAATAGACTTGGTGAGCCTTTTTATGCCAAAAGTCTACAACGGCAACAGAAGAATATAAATCTGCAACCTATAACTAAGCATTCAACTTGGTATTCTATGCAGGTAATGTTTAACAAAATTAACTTTTAATTGACAAAAAAAATCTAATTATTCTGTTTACTTTCAGAGAAATAGAAATTTAGCCTACAGATTTATTGGAAATCTTGGCGAATCTACATATTAAAAGGCACGTGCTGACATGGTTATTGTGATTAGGAAGATAACCACACAAATAACAAGAAAAAAAAAACAAGTATATACGGCCGTAAGATCGGCCAGGCCGAATCTTATATATCCTCCACCATGGAGTACATAGAAACTTGTACTAAAGACTGTCATCCACAAAAGAATATCTTGGGTTGCGGTAACACTTGCCGATGGCAAGGTATCTTAAAACTTCTTAACACCGTCTTCTCAATTGTAAGTTAGTTCACACGGGTTATAATTAAACAAAGCAAGTATATACAGTAGTAAGTTCGGCCGGGCCGAATCTTAAATACCCACCACCATGAATCAAATATAATAGTTTCCTTTGAAAATTTCAGGGGGGTTTGATGACAGATATTTTCTCAAGCAGATCAGTTCACCCAGTATGCTTCCCACAGATAAATGTAAAGATTTCACTTATGAAGACTACATCAGATTCTGCATTTATAAGAACACTTTTTGTTTGAGTTTTAGAGGAATCACAAAGATCTCTTGTAAGTGTGCAAGAAAATTATCAAATAACGCCTTGATTTGAAATCTAAAACTGTGGATTTTCATCCCAATTATTTAAATGACTACGCGAAGTAGAATCTGGAAATTTTGCATTCAGTTTCAAGCAATTTTCATAATCAGTTCGCCTTCTATACCCTCAATAAGTGAAATCGGTCTATATGGTGACCTTACCAAATGGACCGATAAAACTACATCATATACACTATGTTATGGGTCTAAAATGCCAGTATATTTTGAATTTATGGCAAATCGGATACAATTTCTGAAATTTTGCACAGAGAGTAGCATTGACATTCTACCAATGCTTGGTAAATTTGATTGAAATCGGTTCAAATTTAGATATAGTTCCCATATATATCTTTCGTCCAATTTGAACTTATATGACCACAAAAGCCAGAGTTTTGCAGTGATTTTCTTCAAATTTTGCACAAGGGGTACGTTCAGTAGTATCGTTAAGTGTGTCAAATTTTGTTAAAATCGGTTCATATTTAGATATAGCTCACATATATATCTGTCGCCCGATTTGGACTTATACGGTCTCAAAAGCCAGAGTTTTGCCCTGACTTACTTCAAATTTTGCACAAGCGGTACTTTTAACGATACTATTGTATGTGCCAAATATGGTCAAAATCGATTCAGATTTAGATATAGCTCCCATATATATATTTCGTCCGATTTGAACTTATATGGCCTCAAAATCCAGGGTTTTGCCGTGATTTGCTTCAAATTTCGCACAAGGAGTACGTTTAGTAGTATCGGTAATTGTGCCAAATTTGGTTGAAATCGGTTCAGATTTAGATATGGCTCCCATATATATCTTCCGTCCGATTTGCACTCATATGACAAGGGGGGGCCAAAGTTATACTCCCATTTACGTGAAATTCCGCATAGATAGCAGAATTATTATTCTAACTATACATGTCAAATTTAGTCAAAATCGGTTCAGATTATATATAGATCCCATATATACGTACACCAGAGTTGGGGAAATATGGTAGACTGTTACACAAAATTTAGACCCATTTTCAATGGAAGTTTCCTCCAATTAACTGGATAGCGTTAGCCGATTTAAATTTTAATTCTAGAGATTTTGTAGAAGTAAAAAAATTGTCTCCTTTATATAATATAGTCGGCCCCGCCCGACTTTACACTTTACTTACTTGTTATACCCTCCATCATAGGATGGGGGTATATTAACTTTGTCATTCCGTTGTTGTTGGTATATGGTCTCTAACAACCGTGCAAAAATTGGTCCACATCGGTCCATAATTATATATAGCCCCCATATAAACCGATCCCCAGATTTGGCTTGCGGAGCCTCAAAGAGAAGCAAATTTCATCCGATCCGTCTGAAATTTGGTACATGATGTTGGTATATGGTCTCTAACAACCATGCAAAAATTGGTCAACATCGGTCCATAATTATATATAGACCCCATATAAACCGATCTCCAGATTTGGTTTGCGAAGCCTCAAAGAGAAGCAAATTGCATCCGATCCGGCTGAAATTTGGTACATGGTGTTGGTATATGATCTCTAACAACCGTGCAAAAATTGGTCCACATCGGTCTATAATTATATATAGCGCCCATATAAACCGATCCCCAGATTTGGGTTGCGGAGCCTCAAAGAGAAGCAAATTTCATCCGATCCGGCTGAAATTTGGTACATGGTGTTGGTATATGGTATCTAACAACCATGCAAAAATTGGTCCACATCGGTTCATAATTATGTATAACCCCCATATAAACCGATCCCCAGATTTGGCTTGCGAAGTCTCCAAGAGAAGCAAATTTCATCCAATCCGGTTGTAATTTGGAACATGGTGTTAGTATATGATCTTTAACAACCGTGCCAGAATTGGTCCATATCGGTCCGTAATTATATATAGCCCCCATATAAAACGTTCTCCAGATTTGACCTCCGGAGCCTCTTGGAGGAGCAAAATTCATCCGATCCGGTTCAAATTAGGAACGTGGTGTTAGTATATGGTCTCTAGCAACCATACCAAAATTGGTCCAATCACACAAAAATTGGTCCATATCGGTTCATAATCATGGTTGCCACTAGAGCCAAAAATAATCTATCAAAATTTTATTTCTATAGAAAATTTTGTCAAAATTTTATTTCTAGATAAAATTTTGTTAAATTTTTATTCGGTTCATAATAAAATTTTCATCATTGTCAAAATTTTATTTCTATAGAAAATTTTGTCAAAATTTTATTTCTATAGAAAATTTTGGTTGCCACTCGAGCCAAAAATAATCTACCAAGATTTTATTTCTATAGAAAATTTTGTCAAAAGTTTATTTCTATAGAAAATTTTGTTAAAATTTTATTTCCGTAGAAATTTTTGTCAAAATTTTCTTTCTATAGAAAATTTTGTGAAAATTTTATTTCTATAGAAAATTTTGTTAAAATTTTATTTCTGTAGAAAATTTTGTCAAAATTTTATGTCTACTTTGTCAAACTGAATTATATACGTATTGGATCGATCTTTTTTGATTTAATATATAGCACGTATGGACTTACATACAATTTAGAAGATGGTGTTAGGAGGTTTTAAGATACCTTGCCATCGGCAAGCGTTACCACAACTTAAGTAATTTGATTGCGGATGGCAGTATTTAGAAGAAGTTTCTACGCAATCCATGATGGAGGGTACATAAGCTTCGACCTGGCCGAACTTACGGCCGTATATACTTGTTTTTTGATTGAAATTTGTTGTCAATATCAATTAATTATTTAATTGAAACAATCAAATTGTTGATTGGTTTTTGCCACGAATTTAATTAAAATTGTTATTGAGTAAATTAAAACATTGACTGAATTGTATGTCAAAAACAATCTTTTTAATTGATTCAATCAACTATCATTGTCGTGATTAAAGAATTTCAATAAAAAAAAAATGTTTGAATCCTCGATTTTCGTGATTGAAATAAAAAAAATATATATTTTTTTGTGTGTAGATTCTCCACACAACACACCATGGTAATCTTTTTACTCGCGTGATCGATTTTAACTAACAATTTCTCTGGGTGTATATATACATCGCCCTAATTTCTCTGTACTGAAATTCGTCTAAAATAGCGCTTTTAATAGAGTAATTGAAGTTACTGTGGAATATTTTGAAAAATCGATGATGATTTTTGTCCGCCCTGTAGGTTTGCCTATAAAACAGTCTCTCCCCATCCCCATCTCCATTTCTTTTTGCATCGTGCACTGACAAAAATATTGTCGTGAAGTCAAAGATTTCATGTCTTTAAAATACGAATGCAAATTTTGCTTAGCATAGAACCACGCATTTCTCTAATATAATGTTTTTTCCCTTGTCCAAAAGTCGATAAACTTTTCAATTAAGTCGTATTGTCCTTATAATTAAGTGATTTCACTTAAAAATGGGTATCATAACATGAAAGAAAAAATGTTTGGGCTAAGGTCAACTTGACTTTAATAAATCAGAAAAAATCTTTCGATTTAATGAAATTGTCTTTAAATTTGTTGCCTTTTTGCATCTTGACTACGAAGCAAAAAATCGTTCAAATATAGGACATGTTTTTCAACACTTTATTTTAAAGACGTTTTTTACTTGAAACATAGCATAATTTCTACTGAAAGTCGAGTCTTAATTTGGAAAAAAGTTGTCGTCAACTGGTTTTTAAGGACTTTGATAGCATATGAAGAAAAAAAACTGAAAACCAAAAAATTAAAATTTGCTTCCTAGAAGCAAGTACACAAAACCCAAATTTAAAGGAGAATTGTGCCTTAAATGTATCCTTCTCCGCTTCTTTGGCTCGGAATCAATACCAAAATTTTTAAAGGAAAGACAAAAACTTGGAACCGGGCATGCTTTTTTTCAGTGTGGTCGTGCTTAGTTGTTTTAAAAACGGATTAGCGGCATTAACAGCGTTTTAATCCGTTCCCTCTAGTAATTCAATAGCATTTTACACGATTTGTGCATTTTCATACTTGTTCTGTTTACTAATTGGAGGTCTGGTGTCCCTCTGTACATGCATTCGTGTCATTGTTGACGAATGATCCATTTCAAAATAAGTTTTATATTCCAAAGTATTTAGTTTCCCTTTGACTACTTTCTTTTATTTTTTTTTTATAAAGTGCCTTTACAATAAATAAATAATTGTTGTTTAATTTATTTAACCAGAGTGTTTTCAAATTGCCATTATTTTTCAATTATATCAGCTGTATAAGGCACAAAGCATATTTGTGGTGTTTCCGGTTCAAGGTCTGACAACACATTTTATCCTTTATTTACTGCCTTCAAAGTTTCAAAGCATTTTTCTTCATTCATTCATCTCCACAAACGTTGCCATCTATTGTGGCAAGTAACTGGAAGAATGATGGATGTTTAATTAGGACATGGGAGGGTAGCGGCAAATCCATTTAAAAGTATGCTAATTATTTTGCTTAACATCTAATTAAAAGTTTTATTTTGTCCATCCTGTTGGATCCTGTTTTGAAGAAAAGTAAATAAGATTCGTTGTCTTCAATTTTTATTACGACCATTGGACGTCAATGGTGAATGGTTTGGTTCATTACTAGAGATAGAAACCATAAACTTACCTAATCATACCATGGAAACTTCTATAAACACTAAATACCCAAGGTATTTCATGGAATTTATTCTCTTTTCTGGAGGAACATTTTTGTTCCGATTTTTTTCAATTATCTACTACACTTTATACACGTTTTTGAGAAATTTATTAATTATCACGTTTTAATTTTCCTAGACGCAATAGACCGAGGCCCTGTAAGGGTGTTTCGCAAGTGGCAAATATTAAGTGGTCATTATTAATATTCTAATTAGGGTGATTAAACAGTGGCTGCCATAGGCTGTAATAACATAGTTTCTGATATTTAAAATAAATATACAAATTTCGGAGATATTTTTGTTATATTAGGGGCATTGCAAAAATATTTCCAATTAATATAATTAACATTTTAATCAAAACGAAAAAAAAAGCCAGTTAGGTTAGGCAGACCAATAATTAAGGCTCACATAGACTATTCAGTCCCGCAAGTTGTGCTGCCCGATTCTACGTTTAGCTCAATAAGGCTGTTAAGAAAATTATTGAAAATATTTTAATTTAAATATTAGTAATTAAAAGAAGACTTTCAATTAAAAATGTAATTATATTCATTGTCTCGTTAATTTATGTAAACAGTATTAAATTAAAGAATATTGTAGAACAGCTTATTATAACTTAGTATAGGACACGAGATGTCATTATTTTAACGAAATTTGTCTTTAATATTTTGTAAATTGTACACCCTAAAATTTAGGTTTTGTAATCTTTAATATCACGTAAATATTTTTCCAGTGTATTAATTAAGCAAAAATGGTACAATGCCAGCGATTATTTCCCAAGATTTTCCACATTTTCTTTAAAACAAAGAAATTTTTAATAAAAGAAATATTACAATCTTTGATTCAAAAAATAAATTTTAGTAAATTTAGGACACACTTTTTATAATTTGCATTCCTCCGTTAAAGTCTTGTCTTTAAACAAAGGCAAAATTTCCTTAATGTAAAGAAAAACATTTTTGATTTAAAGAAATTGTTCTTACAATAACTAAAATATTGGATCTTTTGAAATATTGAATCTTTGAGGATTTTGTACCTTTGCACATTGGGCCAAATGACCGAAATCTCACGCATAAAATCAATTTTTGAACTTGTGAAAATTAAATATTTGGTGCTACGAAAAAGTTAACAACACATTACCAAAAACAAATCCAAAATGGTAAAACAATATGGCAACCCGTTTGGTAGTTTCAGGCCGACGAAGTGGCAACTCTTTGTTATTGATTTTTTTCTTGAATTCATAGTTTAGCAAGGTGCTTTAAAGATTTTGCTGGTAAAAAAAAAGTTGTTAAAGATATAAACTTATTTTAAAATGTAAAATTTAAGTCAAGGTATGTACTTTTAGTAAAGATTAACAGCGATTGTAAATATTGTTTGGTTATTTATGAAAAATGTGTGGCAAAAAGCATATTTCTTCTTTTCTTAATTTAATGTATGTCCCATGTTGTATGGAGTAGAACTTACTATATTGGAACGTATTGGTAGAGTTTTATACCGCGTTAGAAAGGTTGAGATGTTGTCTTTCTTGCAAACATAAATTTGTCTGCTTGTAAGTGCTAATGAAGGTACCCCATTGTAATTATTGTATTACAATAAAAACGCAGAAATTATTAAATATTGGATAGAAAACAACTCCCAGTGCTGTAATAATAATAATGTAAAAACATTAAAAAGAGAGAAGTCTACCATGACAACTTGAAGAAAAAAGTAAAATAATTGTGCAAGGAAATAGAATGAAGTAGCGTTACTTTGTTTAATAGAAACATCTGGACAAAACAATGGTAACGAATAAGCAATTTGGGTAAATCTGCAATATCTACCATATCATTAATAATAGATATATAAAATAAAATGTCGTCCTGGGTGTCTTACTGTAACTGATTCGTCGATACAGGTCCCGTTATAAAATTTGCTAAATCATAAATCTAATATTTAAATATAGACTTATGGCCTGTTCCTGTATATCGAACGAAAGCTTCCCTTCTTATTCTAAACGAAAGAAAATTGATTTTTGTTCTTCAATTTCAAAAGGCAAGTCACTTCATAATTTTTTGTCGAGCAATAAACGAAGAAATACAATAAAATTTGACTGAATTCTCAGCCTAAAAATTGTAAAATACTTACTTTTGATAATCAATGTATTCTCATACAAATGAAACGAACTTTCAAAAATATAAAAAAACCCAAATTCATTCGAATTCGTGTGACTGCCTTTCTTTCGAATGGGTTTTCGTTCGATATACAGGAACAGGGCATTACATATAGCAGAGTGTCAAGGTAGTGACACCTACAGAAGTAATATGATCACTTCAAACGTGTTTCAACAACAAAATTTTTGGAAACGCAAAAATGATTTTTTTTTTCTACAAACACATACAGGGTTGGCAAAATCTGGACATTTTATAATATTTTCTACATAGTGTTGCAGAAATAATTGTTTTTAAATTTGTTAGCTAAAATGAGAGAGTAAGAGATTGAATTGAACTAAAATTGCTGAGTAACAGCATCAGTTCTAATGTAGATTTTCAGTTTCCAATGTTACTACATATTGATATATTTAATTTCAAAGTGGTTGAGATACATTCCCCATTAGAAAGTGGGCGTGGCAGTGGACGGATCGGTCCAAATTTTTTATCATACTTTATTCTCATCCCCAGTGGTATATGTACAAAATTTCAGAGCTCTGGGTGCTTCCGTTGATTTAATGCGTCAAAAACATGTCATTTGGCCCACTGTGCTTTGGTTTAAAAGAACTTAGGTTAGTTGATCATACTTTATTCTCATCCCCAGTGATACATGTACAAAATTTCAGAGCTCTAGGCGCTTCCTTTAGGTTGAAATACACCCTTCATTTGAAAGTGGGTGTGGCAGTGGGCGGATCGGTCCAAATTTTTTATCATACTTTATTCTCATCCCCAGTGGTATATGTACAAAATTTCAGAGCTCTGGGTGCTTCCGTTGATTTAATGCGTCAAAAACATGTCATTTGGCCCACTGTGCTTTGGTTTAAAAGAACTTAGGTTAGGTTAGGTTATGTGGCAGCCAGATGTATCAGGCTCACTTAGATTATTCAGTCCATTGTGATACCACATTGGTGAACTTCTCTCTTATCACTGAGTGCTGCCCGATTCCATGTTAAGTTCAATGACAAGGGACCTCCTTTTTATAGCCGATTCCGAACGGCGTTCCACATTCCAGTGAAACCACTTAGAGAAGCTTTGAAACCCTCAGAAATGTCACCAGTATTACTGAGGTGGGATAATCCACCGCTGAAAAACTTTTTGGTGTTCGGTCGCAGCAGGAATCGAACCCACGACCTTGTGTACGCAAGGCGGGCATGCTAACCATTACACCACGGTGGCTTAAAAGAACTTCCTGTGTAGTTGAAATAAAGAACATCTTTGGAAGTACATCTTTTGGAAGTTCTTTTAAAGTTGTGCGTTTAGAAGAACTTCCAAATTTTTTTGCTGCGCCGATACACGTTTTTTTAATTCTAGAATTCCAGTATATTTACAATTTCAGAGAAGTTCACCACTGTGGTATCACAATGGACTGAATAGTCTAAGTGAGCCTGATACATCGGGCTGCCACATAACCTAACCTAACCTAACCTACAATTTCAGGCAAATCCGATAAAAACTAAGGTTTCTATAAACCCAAGAAGTAAAATCGGGAGATCGGTCTATATAAGGGCTATACCAAAACATGGGCCGATACTCACCAATTTTGGCATACCTCTACCTCAAGATTTCCAATTTCAGGTGAATTGGATAAAAACTACGGTTTCTATAAGCCCAAGACCCCAAATCGGGAGGTCGGTTTATATGGGGACTATACGAAACCTGGACTACTCACAAAATATTTAAGTCGATAAGCAATCATGAAGCAATCAGCCTTACCTTACCCTTTGTAATTACATGTCTTACGTTACCTAACTTTGTCGAAATCTTTAATTTTTATACCCACCACCATAGAATGGTGACGGGGGTATAATAAGTTTGTCATTCCGTTTGTGACACATCGAAATATCGATTTCCGACTATATAAAGTACTGCCTGAATTTATTTTGATAATTGGTTGATAGTTTTGCTGCAAGTAGAGGATGCTGATGAGGAATGTGGTAATTCCGAAACGTGCAGTCTATAGGGCTTTGCCCAAAAAAATCTTGCAGTCTACAGGGCTTTGCCCAAATAAATTTGACAAACATTCTTTTCCTCTGTTGGTTAAGCTACACTTGTAGTTTAGTCAATGTATGGTTTTAATTTTCTATAGAAATAAAATTTTGACAAAATTTTCTATAGAAATAAAATTTTGACAAAATTTCCCATAGAAATAAAATTTTGACAAAATAAAATCTTGACAAAATTTTCTATAGTAATAAAATTTTGACAAAATTTTCTTTACTAATAAAATATACATATAACTATAGACTGATATGGATTAATTTTGGCATGGTTGTTAGCGGCCATACACTAGCGCAATGTTCCAAATTTCACCACGTACCAAATTTCAACCGGATGGGATGAATTTTGCTCCTCCATTAGCTCCGGAAGTCAAACCTGGGGATCGGTTTAGATGGGGGTTATATATAATTAAGACCGGTATGGACCAATTTTTACATGGTTGTTAGAGACCATATACTAACACCACATACCAAATTTCATCCAGATCGGGTGAACTTTTCTCTTCCAAGGGGCTCTGGAAGTCAAACCTGGGGATCGGTTTAAATGCGGTTATATAATTAAGACGGTATGGACCAATTCCTGCATGGTTGTCAGAGACCATATACTAACACCACGTACCAAATTTCAACCGAGTCCAATTAATTGTGCTCATCCATGAGGCTCCGGAGGTCAAATCTGTGGATCGGTTTATATGGGACCAATTTTTACATGGTTGTTAGAGACCATATACTAACACCATGTACCAAATTTCAGGCGGATCAGATGAAATTTGCTTCTCTTAGAGGCTCCGCAAGCCAAATCGGGGGATCGGTTTATATGGGGGCTATATATAATTATGGACCGATGTGGACCGATTTTGGCATGGTTGTTAGAGACCATATACTTACACCATGTACCAAATTTCAACCGAATCCGATGAATTATGCGCATCCAAGAGGCTATGGAGGTCAAATCTGTGGATGGGTTTATATGGGGGCTATATGTAATTATAGACGGATGTGAACCAATTTTGCATGGTTGTTAGAGACCATATACTAACACCATGTACCAAATAAAGAACATCTTTGGGAGAACATTTTTGGAAGTGCTTTTAAAGTTGTGCCTTTAGAATAACTTCCAAATTGTTTTGCTGGTTATTTGGGTTCTTAAAAAAATATGTTTAGGGTTAAACATAATATGTTTACACAGTGCAAATAATTGTTGCCCTCAAAAGAAATTCTTGTATGTGATCTCTAAGGTTTAAGTGACAAACCGATTTATTTCAGGCTCACGTAGACAATTCAGTCTATTGTGATATGTGATCCTTCACACAAAGAAAAAAAAAAACGTTTGGAAAACGTTTTTCTTTTGTTAGAGTTTTTTGAATTGCTTCGAAAATTTTAAACTTTTATCACCAAAAAAATTCGTTTGTTACAAAATTTTTATTTTTTCAATAAAAAACGTTATTTTTGAAACAACAACACAGTCCATTTCGCTTATATCAAACACTGTTCTTTTCTGACTTTAGGTCTTTAATAAGACACATTTTAAAGTTCAAAATTTAATATAGTACAATGTAATGTTCAACATTTTTTCGGAATCTTTCGAACATATCTGGAATATATGTAAAAAAAAAACAAAAAAAAAACTTTGGTCGAAGCAGGGATCGAACCCACGACCCTTGGCATGGAAGTCGGATGTAGCAACCACTGCACCACGGTGCCAAACTGAATGTTTGTTTCTGTTAAATAAACTTTGTTTATTCGGTTCGTGTGCGCCGCAAGCTATGCTATATAAATATAACTTATATGGATAATTATCTATTGATGACCATAACAGGTACATAGCTCAGTGGTTAGTGAGTTGGCTTACAAAGTGCATGGTCCGCGGTTCGATTCTCCGTGCAGGCGAAAGGTAAAAAAAAAAATTTAATTTTATAAAATCGTATAATTTCTTCTACATTGTTGGTATTACAGGAAAAGGTGTTAAGAACTAAAAAACCTCGTGGATGTGAGAAAGATGAAAGAAGGAAAATGCAATTAGCAAGAAAAAAAATTTTTTGAGTTAGTCTTTATGAAATTGTTTTTACATCCTGGAAAAGAATAAACGTTTATCACAAAAAGTATATACTTTTCTTCCAAATACACTTCCTTACAGCGAAAAGCAAATGAGAAACGAACTTTGTTTGTCTAAAATTTCGTTTGGGAGAAAAGAATTATTTTTTTGCGTGTTGGTAGCAGATAAAATGTCGGATATACAGTGGGGAGCAAAACCGAGTGCATGTTGACCACATAGGAGTATGCTTTATTTGCTTAATAAAAACCGTCTATTGAGTCCAATCGCTACAAACTTTATTTCATTTATACTTTATTTCCCGATAAATAAAACTGTACATTCAGATAAATTATATACCTATACTAATGCATTTATTAAAATAAAATAAAAGTAAGTCTGAATTCGGTTTTGCACTGTATATATAATATATTAAAATCAAATGTCTTGATATTTAGCCCTTAGTCTTTTATTTCTAATTATGGGTTTTAATCGTCTTGACATACTTCTACTAAGTGTTTTAATATTTATTTTGGAATATCCGACTAATTGTGCTGAACTTGGCTCTAGATCTCATTGCTATTTTTGGTGTAATCTCAAGCACCTTTTAACCAGAGACCATAAATTCCCAATGGGATTGAACTCGGGGCTTTGTGGTAGTCTTTTAAACATCTGAAAACTGTGCTCCGATAACCATCTCCTTTCTATTTTGTAAGTATGTTTGGATTGGCCGTCTTTTTGAAAAACAAACTTCATCCTCAAGGTAGGAACAAACCTCCACAAACTCAGGCAAATTTGATTGCACAATGTCAATGTAGTCTCCTTTTTATACCCTCCACCATAGGATGGGGGGTATATTAACTTTGTCATTCCGTTTGTAACACATCGAAATATTGCTCTAAGACCCCATAAAGTATATACATTCTGGGTCGTGGTGAAATTCTGAGTCGATCTGAGTATGTCCGTCCGTCCGTCTGTTGAAATCACGGTAACTTCCGAACGAAACAAGCTATCGACTTGAAACTTGGCACAAGTAGTTGTTATTGATGTAGGTCGGATGATATTGCAAATGGGCCATATCGGTCCACTTTTACGTATAGGCCCCATATAAACGGACCCCCAGATTTGGCTTGCGGAGCCTCAAAGAGAAGCAAATTTCATCCGATCCGGCTGAAATTTGGTATATAGTGTTGGTATATGGTCTCTAACATCCGTGGAAAAATTGGTCCACATCGGTCAATAATTATATATAGCCCCCATATAAACCGATCCCCAGATTTGGTTTGCGGAGCCTCAAAGAGAAGCAAATTTCAACCGATCCTGCTGAAATGTGGTACATGGTGTTGGTATATGGTCTCTAACATCCATACAAAAATTGGTCCACATATAATTATATATAGCTCCCATATAAACCGATCCCCAGATTTGGCTGGCGGAGCCTCAAAGAGAAGCAAATTTCATCCGATCCTGCTGAAATTTGGTACATGGTGTTGGTATATGGTCTTTAACATCAGTAAAAAAATTGGTCCACATCGGTCCATAATTATATATAGCCCCCATATAAACCGATCCCCAGATTTGGCTTGCGGAGCCTCAAAGAGAAGCAAATTTCATCCGATCCGGCTGAAATTTGGTACATAGTGTTGGTATATGGTCTCTAACATCCATAAAAAATTGGTTCACATCGGTCGATAATTATATATAGCCCCCATATAAACCGATCCCCAGTTTTGGTTTGGGGAGCCTCAAAGAGAAGCAAATTTCATCCGATCCTGCTGAAATTTGGAACATGGTGTTGGTATATGGTCTCTAACATCCATGAAAAAATTGGTCCATATCGGTCCATAATTATATATAGCCCCCATATATACCGATCCCTAGATTTGGCTTGCGTAGCCTCAAAGAGAAGCAAATTTCATCCGATCAGGCTGAAATTTGGTACGTGATGTTGGTATATGGTCTTTAACAACCATGCAGAAATTTGTCCACATCGGTTCATATTTATATATAGCCCCTTTAGAAATCGATCCCCAGATTTGGCTTGCGGAACCTCTAAGAGAAGCAAATTTCTTCTGATCCGGTTGAAATTTGGAACATGGTGTTAATACATGGTCTCTTACAACCATGACAGAATTGGTCCATATCGGTCCAGATTTGACCTCCGGAGCCTCTTGGAGGAGCAAAATTCATCCGATCCAGTTCAAATTTGGAACGTGGTGTTAGTATATGGCCGCTAACAACCATACCACAGTTAGTCCATATCGGTCTATAGTTATATATAGCCAATCACACAAAAATTGGTCCATATCGGTTCATAATCATGGTTGCCACTCGAGCCAAAAATAATCTACCAAAATTTAATTTCTATAGAAAATCTTGTATACACAAGGTCGTGGGTTCGATTCCTGCTACGACCGAACACCAAAAAGTTTTTCAGCGGTGGATTATCCCACCTCAGTAATACTGGTGACATTTCTGAGGGTTTCAAAGCTTCTCTAAGTGGTTTCACTGGAATGTGGAACGCCGTTCGGACTCGGCTATAAAAAGGAGGTCCCTTGTCATTGAGCTTAACATGGAATCGGGCAGCACTCAGTGATAAGAGAGAAGTTCACCACTGTGGTATCACAATGGACTGAATAGTCTAAGTGAGCCTGATACATCGGGCTGCCACATAACCTAGCCTAGCCTAGCCTTGTTCAAATTTAATTTCTATAGAAAACATTGTCAACATTTTATTTCTATAGAAAATCTTGTTAAAATTTCATTTCTATAGAAAACATTGTCACAACTTTATTTCTATAGAAAATTTGGCCAAAATTTTATTTCTATAGAAAATGTTGTCAAAATTTTATTTCTATAGAAAATTAAATAAAAATGTTATTCCTATAAAAAATTTTGTCAAAATTTTATTTCTATAGAAAATTTTTTTAAAATTTTATGTTTATAGAAAATTTTGGTAAAATTTTATTTCTAATTGGTCTTTTTTAATTTAATATATACCACGTATGGACTTACTTACAATTTAGAAGACGGTGTTAGGAGGTTTTAAGATACCTTGCCATCGGCAAGCTTTACCGCAACTTAAGTAATTCGATTGTGGATGGCAGTGTGTAGAAGAAGTTTCTACACAATCCATGGTGGAGGGTACATAAGCTTCGGCCTGGCCGAACTTACGACCGTATATACTTGTTTCATGATTCCATATGTGTCATCATCCCCATACTATGAAGCTTCCCCCTCTATGTTTTACAGTTTGTGTGATGTAGTGGTGGTTTTTGGAGACTTTGTCATTACCAGTAATGTTCGGAGATCGTTACCAGTAATGTTCTATTGCATCAGATTGAAACCGGCTTATTTTTGTTTCATCTGACCATTTTACTTATTTTATTTCCAGTCATCAACCATTCAATCTCTGTGGGCATTACTAGACATTTTCTATTTAATAAAGATTGCAAAAAGTGAAAACATGCACTTGGTTTTGCTCCCCACTGTATATTCTCATAGTTCCTCTCACGACAAGGAAATATCTTCAAGTGCTAGTAAATAATAAAAGGACGAAAGGATGTTTGCTTTGATTCTAAGTTAAGTGACACACAGAATCTGACAGACAGAAGTTTGTAATTTTCCATATTCCAACATAAAATGTCTCACAAAGAGTAGACACTCCAATAAAATGGCCATGGGGCTCATTGCTTGGACAATGGTTTACCCACAAGAATCTAACAAGGAATGAGACGCGTGAACACGAAGAAAGCCACACAACTTCAGTGCGGTTTTTTAACCCAAATGGACAAATGGATAGATTGTGTGGGTGTGTGTGTGTACTGATGCTGTAAAACTTTGGTGTGATTCTTCTGACATGCTGTGGTCTCCGAGCAATAACATTTCGAACAAAGGTACTATAAAGTGAAAATGTTCAAGATGAAATCATCCTTTAGTCTCCTCTCCGCCATAGTTTTGTGGTTTCATTTTTACACTAAGATTCGCTTTTATAACTTCAGTGGAAATATCAGCTATAAAGAACTGGGGTGTGAATGATTGAAACATGTAATTCACAGGAAACTAGCAAATGAAGGTAAGTTGCTACAACGGAAATTTTAATTGACACGTAACCTGTCCTCTTCTATTTTATTTGACAACATTGTTGAAAAGATATTTCTTTTGTAAAAAAAGGCAAAAAATTGAAAAGCTCTTTTGTGAAGATGTGCATTTGGAAGAGCAACGAAAAAGTAAAACTAAAATAGAAATTCAATTTTTAGCTCTGATTGTCCAAACGCAATTCTTGTGTGGATTTAAAAAATTCAAGGATTGTGAGTGGGCATCGCTGCTCGAAATAAGGATTCAACATCAAAAACAACAACAAATTCTTTTACGATAATGAAATACAATGCTAGGATACGCATGGTTCTCACGTTTTAGATAGTTTAAGTTTTTTTTCTACAAATGCATTCACAGACTATTTATTATGGCGCTCAATCGTATCGTTTTTTTTTTTTGGCCGAAGCCAATATTTTTTTCTTTAAATTTATAATTACTTAAAATTACTTAAATCTATCTATTCACATATTCAAATAAACAACAATTAAAAAAAACAATTAATTCAATACAAGTTTAACACTCCCAGCAAAAGAAAAATTGGAAGTTCTTCTCAAGGCACAACTTTAAAAGATCTTCCAAAAATACTCTCCCAAAGATATTCTTTATTTTAACTGCACAGGAAGTTCATTTGAGTCAATTTCTTTATAACTCGTTTTTCTCATATTTTTATACCCTCCATCATAGGATGGGGGTATATTAACTTTGTCATTCCGTTTGTAACACGTCGAAATATTGCTCTAAGACCCCATAAAGTATATATATTCTGGGTCGTGGTGAAATTCTGAGTCGATCTAAGCATGTCCGTCCGTCCGTCCGTCCGTCTGTTGAAATCACGCTAACTTCCGAACGAAACAAGCTATCGACTTGAAACTTGGCACAAGTAGTTGTTATCGATGTAGGTCGGATGGTATTGCCAATGGGTCATATCCGTCCACTTTTACGTATAGCCCCCATATAAAGGGACCCTCAGATTTGTCTTGTGGAGCCTCTAACAGAAGCATATTTCATCCGATCCGGCTGAAATTTGGTATATGGTGTTGGTATATGCTCTCTAACAACCATGCAAAAATTGGTCCACATCGGTCCATAATTATATATAGACCCCATATAAACCGATTCCCTGATTTGGCTTGCGGAGCCTAAAAGAGAAGCACGTTTCATCCGATCCGGCTGAAATTTGTCATATGGTGTTGGTATATGGTCTCTAACAACCATGCAGAAATTGGTCCATATCGGTCCTTAATTATATATAGCCCCCATATAAACCGATCCCCAGATTTGGCTTGTGGAGCCTCTAAGAGAAGCGTATTTCATCCGATCCGCCTGAAATTTGGTACATGGTGTTGGTCTATGGTCTCTAACAATCATGCAAAAATTGGTCCACATCGGTCCATAATTATATATAGCCCCCATATAAACCGATCCCCAGATTTGGCTTGCGGAGCCTCAAAGAGAAGAAAATTTCATCCGATCCGGCTGCAATTTGGTACATGATGTTGTTATATGGTCTCTAACAACCATGCAAAAATTGGTCCACATCGGCCCATAATTATATATAGACCCCATATAAACCGATCTCCAGATTTGGCTTGCGAAGCCTCCAAGAGAAGCAAATTTCATCCGATCCGGTTGTAATTTGGAACATGGAGACTCTTGGAGGAGCAAAATTCATCCGATCCGGTTCAAATTAGGAACGTGGTGTTAGTATATGGTCGCTAACAACCATACCAAAATTGGGCCAATCACACAAAAATTGGTCCATATCGGTTCATAATCATGGTTGCCACTAGAGCCAAAAATAATCTACCAAAATTTTATGTCTATAGAAAATTTTGTCAAAATTTTATTTCTAGAGAAAATTTTGTTAAAATTTTATTCGGTTCATAATAAAATTTTCATCATTGTCAAAATTTTATTTCTATAGAAAATTTTGTCAAAATTTTATTTCTATAGAAAATTTTGTTCAAATTTTATTCGGTTCATACACGCTCACAAAAAATCGCTTCTGTAACATATACTCCCAAACATATTTAGCTTCAAGCATATACATTTTTGGGTATTGCCCAAACATTTATATGTTTGATCTATTCCAATATATAATATGTTTGAAAGCATATTGGTCTAAACAATATATGTTTGGGTAGTCTAAGTTCCAAACATTTTGTATTTTTGCATCCAAATTCAATAATGTTGTCTTCCAAAAAACAATATGTTATTATGTGAACATATAATATGTTTGGAAGCATTTTGCACCCAAAAATATTATATGCTTAAAAAAAATTCTCCCAAACAATATTGTGCTCAAAATTTTATTTATTTATTTATATATTTACAATCATAATGAATTATGAAAATTATGAAAAAAAACAGGAAATATAGGTGCCAACAACATAGGTTTTCGACCTGAATGCTCAAAATTTTGTTTCTGCCCAATTGTATATTCCCCCACATCTTTCTCACTTCCACGAGATTTTTTAGTTCTTAGCACCTTTTTCTGTAATACAAACATTGTAGAAGAAATTATTCAATTGTATAATTTTTTTTATTTTAATTTTACCTTTTGCCGGACGGGGATTCGAACAGCGGACCACACAGTTTGTAAGGATCAAAGAAGTAGCTGATCAATTGCCCAAGGAAAAATAAAATGTTAATTTTGTAATAACAAGCAACAACCACCAACCTGTTAAATAGCGCTCCAAGCTACTAAACACATATATGTTTATAGGCTATTTCTAAATTAATATATGTTTGCATCCAAGCATATTATATTTACAAACATTTTATGTCCCAAACATAATATGTTCTAACATATTAACATATATGTCCCAAACATGTTATGCTAGTTTATGAACATTATACGCTTGCACTCAAAAATATTGTGTTTAAAAATTTGTGTTCCAAACATATAATGATTATAGCCAAACATATGAAAAACAGTCTTTTTCATCCGTGTAATCATGGTGGCCACTCGAGCCAAAAATAAGCTACCAAGATTTTATTTCTATAGAAAATTTTGTCAAAATTTTTATTTCTATAGAAAATTTTGTGAAAATTTTATTTCTATAGAAAATTTTGTTAAAATTTTATTTCTGTAGAAAATTTTGTCAAAATTTTATGTATACTTTGTCAAACTGAATTATATACGTATTGGATCGATCTTTTTTGATTTAATATATAGCACGTATGGACTTACATACAATTTAGAAGATGGTGTTAGGAGGTGTTAAGATACCTCGCCATCGGCAAGCGTTACCGCAACTTAAGTAATTCGATTCTGGATGGCAGTGTTTAGAAGAAGTTTCTACGCAATCCATGATGGAGGGTACATAAGCTTCGGCCTGGCCGAACTTACGGCCGTATATACTTGTTTTTTTTTGGTTCAAAAAGGTTAAAAAACAGATTAAGAATTAATACAAGTATATACGGCCGTAAGTTCGGCCAGGCCGAAGCTTATTTACCCTCCACCATGGATTGCGTAGAAACTTCTACTGAAGACTGTCATCCACAATCGAATTACTTGGGTTGCGGTAACACTTGCCGATGGCAAGGTATCTTAAAACTTCCTAACACCCTAATATATACCACATAGTCCATACGTGGCATATATTAAACTAAAAAAGGCCGATTAAATACGTATATAATTAAGTTTAAAGTTTCTATAGAAATAACATTTTGACAAAATAAAATTTTCTATAGAAGTAAAATTTAGAAAAAATTTTCTATAGAAATAAAATTTGGATAAAAAAAATTTCTATAGAAATAAAATTTTGACAAAATTTTCTATAGAAATAAAATTTTGACAAAATTTTCTATAGAAATAAAATTTTGACAAAATTTTCTATAGAAGTAAAATTTTGACAAAATTTTCTATAGAAATAACATTTTGACAATGTTTTCTATAAAAATAAAATTTTGGTAGATTATTTTTGGCTCGAGTGGCAACCATGATTATGAACCGATAAGGACCAATTTTTGTTTGATTGGGGATCGGCTATATATAACTTTAGACCGATATGGACCAATTTTGGCATGGTTATTAGCGGCCTTATACTAACACCACGTTGCACATTTCAACCGGATCGGATGAATTTTGCTCCTCCAAGAGGCTCCGGAGATCAAATCTGGGGATCGGTTTATATGGGGGCTATATATAATTATGAACCGATATGGACCAATTCTTTCATGTTTGTTAGAGACCACATTCTAACACCATGCTCTAAATTTCAACTGGATCGGATGAATTTTGCTTCTCTTAGAGGCTCCGCAAGCCAAATCGGAGGATCGGTTTATATGGGGGCTATATATAATTCTGGACCGATGTGGGCCAATTTCTGCATGGTTGTTAGAGACCACATACTAACACCATATACCCAATTTCAGCCGGATCGGATGAAATTTGCTTCTCTTAGAGGCTCCGAAAGCCAAATCGGGGGATCGGTTTATATGGGGCCTATATGTAATTAATTATGGACCGATATGGACCAATTTCTGCATGGTTGTTAGAGACCTTACACTAACACCATGTAACAAATTTCAGCCGGATCGGATGAAATTTGCTTCTCTTAGAGCAATCGCAAACCAAATTTGGGGGTCCGTTTATATGGGGGCTATACCTAAAAGTGGACCGATATGGCCCATTTGCAATACCATCTGACCCACATCAATAGCAACTACTTGTGCCAAGTTTCAAGTCGATAGCTTGTTTCGTTCGGAAGTTAGCGTGATTTCAACAGACGGACGGACGGACATGCTCAGATCGACTCAGAATTCCACCACGACCCAGAATATATATACTTTATGGGGTCTTAGAGCAATATTTCGATGTGTTACAAACGGAATGACAAAGTTAATATACCCCCATCCTATGATGGAGGGTATAAAAATAATACAAATTATTTAAATTTAACCAAAAACAAGTAAATACAGCAGTAAATTCGGCCGGGCCGAATCTTAAATACCCTCCACCATGAATCAAATATAATAGTTCACTTTGAAAACTCTTTGTCGTAGCGAGCTTCTTGATAATATATAGACTTTTAGGGGGTTTGATGACAAATTTTCTCCCAAGCAAATCAGTTCAACCAGATTCTACCTATGAAGACTAGAACAGATTCTGGATTTATGAGAACCAATTTTGTTTGAGTTTTAGAGAAATCATAAACATATCGTGTCTATGATGAAATAACGCCTTGATTTGAAATCTTAAATCTGTAGATTTTTTTCGCCATTATTCAAATGAATACGATAAGTAAAATCTGGAAATTTTACTTTCAGTTTCAAGCAATTTTCATGATAAGTGCGCCTGCTATACCCTAAAAGAAGTGTTTTCTTTTCTGAGGAACGAAATTTTAGACAAGCATAGTTTTCTTTTGACACAAATTTTAGAGACAATCGTTGAATCGCTTATCAAAAATTCGGATTAGTTTGCTCTAAACGAAAATACTTTATACGAAAGGGAAATTTTGTTTGTCTAAAATTTCATTCCGGAGGAAAATATTTTTTTCTTTGGGTGTACCCTCAAGAAGTTAAATCGGTCTATATCGATGCCTTACCAAACGGACCGCTAAACATAAATGCGATACAGATTTTTGAGGGTCTAAAATTCCAGTATATTGGCATTTTTGTGCAAATCGGATAAAAACTACGGTTTCTAGAAGCCAGTCGGATTCCAGAAGTCCTAGAAATAAATTCGGGAGTTAGGTCTATATGGGGGCTATACCAAAAATGGACCAATACTCACCACCTCTTAATGTTCCTCAAACACCTCTAGAATTCCATTTTCAGACGAATTGGGTGAAAACTACGAATTCTAGAAGCCCAAGAAATAAAATCGAGAGATCAGTCTATATAGGGGCTATACCAAAACATGGACCGATACGGACCATTTTCGACACACCTCTTTATGGTCCTAAAATACCTCTAGATTTCTAATTTCGGGCAAATTGGATAAAAACTACGGATTCTAGAAGCCCCAGGAATAAAGTCGGGAGATAGGTCTATATGAAAACAACATATAGTCTCTAGACGCTCAAGAAGTAAAATCGGGAGATCGGTCTATATGGGAGTTATACCAAAAAAATTGACCGATACACCTCAATTTCGGCACACCTATTAGTGGTCCCAAAATACCTGTAGATTTCCAATTTCAGGCAAAGCGGGTAATAAATACAGTTTGTAGAAGCCCAAGAATAAAAATCGGGAGATCGGTCTATATGGGAGCTGTACCAAAACATGGACCGATACGGACCATTTTCGACACACCTCTTTATGGTCCCAAAATACGTCTAGATTTCAAATTTCAGGCAAATCAGGTAATAAATACAGTTTATAGAAGCCCAAGAAATAAAATCGGAAGATCGGTCTATATGGAGGCTATACCAAAACATGGACTGATACACCCCATTTTCGACACACCTTTTTACGGTCTTTAAGTACCTCTACATTTTCAATTTCAGGCAAATCGGATAGAAAATACAGTTTCTAGACGCCCAAGAAGCAAAATCGGGAGATCGGTCTGTATGGGGGCTATACCAAAACATGGACCGATACGGACCATTTTCGACATACCTCTTTATGGTCCCAAAATACCTCTAGATTTTCAGTTTCAGGCAAATCGGATAGCAAATACATTTTCTAAAGGGTGATTTGTTAAGAGCTTGATAACTTTTTTTTTAAAAAAAACGCATAAAATTTGCAAAATCTCATCGGTTCTTTATTTGAAACGTTAGATTGGTCCATGACATTTACTTTTTGAAGATAATTTCATTTAAATGTTGACCGCGGCTGCGTCTTAGGTGGTCCATTCGGAAAGTCCAATTTTGGGCAACTTTTTCGAGCATTTCGGCCGGAATAGCCCGAATTTCTTCGGAAATGTTGTCTTCCAAAGCTGGAATAGTTGCTGGCTTATTTCTGTAGACTTTAGACTTGACGTAGCCCCACAAAAAATAGTCTAAAGGCGTCAAATCGCATGATCTTGGTGGCCAACTTACCGGTCCATTTCTTGAGATGAATTGTTCTCCGAAGTTTTCCCTCAAAATGGCCATAGAATCGCGAGCTGTGTGGCATGTAGCGCCATCTTGTTGAAACCACATGTCAACCAAGTTCAGTTCTTCCATTTTTGGCAACAAAAAGTTTGTTAGCATCGAACGATAGCGATCGCCATTCACCGTAACGTTGCGTCCAACAGCATCTTTGAAAAAATACGGTCCAATGATTCCACCAGCGTACAAACCACACCAAACAGTGCATTTTTCGGGATGCATGGGCAGTTCTTGAACGGCTTCTGGTTGCTCTTCACTCCAAATGCGGCAATTTTGCTTATTTACGTAGCCATTCAACCAGAAAGGAGCCTCATCGCTGAACAAAATTTGTCGATAAAAAAGCGGATTTTCTGCCAACTTTTCTAGGGCCCATTCACTGAAAATTCGACGTTGTGGCTCGTTAGTAAGTCTATTCATGATGAAATGTCAAAGCATACTGAGCATCTTTCTCTTTGACACCATGTCTGAAATCCCACGTGATCTGTCAAATACTAATGCATGAAAATCCTAACCTCAAAAGAATCACCCTTTATAATAGTTCACTTTGAAAACTCTTTGTCGTAGCGAGCTTCTTGATAATGTATAGACTTTTAGGGGGTTTGATGAAAAATTTTCTCCCAAGCAAATCAGTTCAACCAGATTCTTCCTATGAAGACTAGATCAGATTCTGGATTTATGAGAACCAATTTTGTTTGAGTTTTAGAGAAATCATAAACATATCGTGTCTATGATGAAATAACGCCTTGATTTGAAATCTTAAATCTGTGGATTTTTTCCGCCATTACTCAAATTAATACGATGAGTAAAATCTGGAAACTTTACTTTCAGTTTCAAGCAATTTTCATGATAAGTGCGTCTGTTATACCCTGAAAGAAGTGTTTTCTGAGGAACGAAATTTTGGACAAGCATAGTTTTCTTTTGACACAAATTTTATAGACAATCGTTGAATCGCTTATCAAAAATTCGGATTAGTTTGCTCTAAACGAAAATACTTTATACGAAAGGGAAATTTTGTTTGTCTAAAATTGCATTCCGGAGGAAAATATTTTTTTCTTTGGGTGTATCCTCAAAAAGTTAAATCGGTCTATATCGATGTCTTACCAAACGGAAATAAACATAAATGCGATACAGATTTTTGGGGGTCTAAAATGCAAGTACAGTAGAATTCGGTTATAGCGACCGCCAAGGGACCGAAATTATACGTCGTTATAACCGAACGTCGTTGTATCCAAATAAGTGTACACAAAATTTTTTTTATCATGTATATTCATATTTATTGAGTTAGTTTAGAATTGTGGTTTGTTTTCTATTTACAAGAATTTCTTTTAATAATTTACTTTCAATAATTTCAACGGAACTATATAAACTCTCTGATAAATCAGAACCCCCAAATCGTAAATACTTTTTTAATGTGTGCACCGCACTCAAGGTTTCTGTCCTAGTTGGAATTTTGATTGGCTCATCTTCGTCATCTGGTTCATTATCGCTGTGAGTTTCATCATTTTCTTTTGTGTTCTCCACTATTTCGCTCAATGAAGACTTTTCTGATGTCACGACGTTGTCATCGACATTTACGAACTCATCCCAGTCAATATATTCGGCTACTTGTTGCATATTTTTATATGTTTCCGGTAGCAACGAAAGCGGATTATCATCTTCGTCTTCGAAATCTGCATCTGGGTACACACTTTCGGCTGGAAGTAGTCCCGCATGTCGGAAAGAGTTAGTTATTGTTGTTGATTTTACACTTTGCCAAGCTGAGGCCACCATGTCAATTGCATCTAACAAACTAATGGTGCTTTGTGTGTTATTGTCTGCATCGCGAATAATTTTCAGCATAAGTTGTTTGCGATAATTGCTTTCAAACATCTAAACTAATTTTATCGATGACAAATTTTGAACATTTGGTTTGAATATTTCTTCTTTGTCATTTGCACCTTTGTTTGGGATAGTCGAAAACAAATTCTGTGATTCCCCGCAGTATATGATTCTTTATTTAGTATTGGCTGACGACAAAAAATGGAATGAAAAAAAAATTAGTACACAGAACTTACATCGTCGTTATAACCGAATGTCCATTCCAAAGCAGACGTGCAAATTGGTCGTTAAAAGCAGATGGTCGCTAAAACCGGAGTCGTTCTAAGCGAATGCTTGCGCATGTACAAACTATTAAGAACCAAACTTGCTTTGAAAATCCGTCGTTATAAACGGATGGTCGTTATAACCGAGGTCGCTATAAATGAATTCTACTGTATATTGACATTTTTGTGCAAATCGGATAAAAACTACGGTTTCTAGAAGCCCAAGTAATTAAATCTGGAGATCGCTCTATGTGCAGGCTATACTAAAACATGGGTCGACACACACCATATTCGGCTGACCTATTTGTGGTCAGTCGGATTCCAGAAGTCCTAGAAATAAATTCGGGAGTTAGGTCTATATGGGGGCTATACCAAAACATGGACTAATGCTCCCCACCTCTTAATGTTCCTCAAATAGCTCTAGAATTCCATTTTCAGACGAATTGGGTGAAAACTACAAATTCTAGAAGCCCAAGAAGTAAAATCGGGAGATCAGTCTATATAGGGGCTATACCAAAACATGGACCGATACGGACCATTTTCGACACACCTATTTATGGTCCTAAAATACCTCTACATTTCTAATTTCGGGGAAATTGGATAAAAACTACGGATTCTAGAAGCCCCAGGAATAAAGTCGGGAGATAGGTCTATATGAAAATATAGTCTCTAGACGCCCAAGAAGTAAAATCGGGAGATCGGTCTATATGAGAGTTATACCAAAAAATGGACCGATACACCTCAATTTCGGCATACCTATTTGTGGTCCCAAAATACCTCTAGATTTCCAATTTCAGGCAAAGCGGGTAATAAATACAGTTTGTACACCCTCAAAAAAAATCGCTTCTTTAACATATGTTCCAAACATATTTTGCAGGAAGCACATATATTATTGGATACTGCCGAAACATTAATATGTTTGTTTTATGTGAACATATTATATGTTTGGAAGCATTTTGAGCCAAAACTATTATATGCTTGGAAGAATTTTTCCCAAACACGATTGTGCTCATTCCCTAACATACTCGTAATTATCACTTCCACGAAATTTTTTAGTTCTTGGCACCTTTTTCTGTAATACAAATAATGTTGAAGAAATTATTCACTTTTATAATTTTTTTTAAATTTTAACTTTTCGCCTGCACGGAGTAACAAAAAAACTGTTTTTGGTACAAAATTTTAAAATTTGGAAGGAATTCAAAAACTCTAACAACAGAAGAACGTGGAGTCGAGTATAAACACACATAAATAATTTTATAATATAAACATAAATTTAATTAGGCGTGAACAGTTTTTTACTAGCATTTAACACCATCGCTCTAAAATGCCTTTTATTATTCTTTAATAAATCATTTTTAAGAAAATAAACTTTTTAAATTGTTTTAGCTGTAAAACTCGAACTTAATGTTCGCTTTTATATTTGATGGTTCCGTCAATCCAAAATTACTGTGTAATTTTTTAATATTCCCTCCTTATTTCATTTTACTGTCCCAACTCTAAAAAGAGTACAGTGCCCTTTCGTTATTTTTATGAAGACCCCTGATTTCTTTTAGCGAACCAAGAAAAAAATTGTGCTCATAATTCCAAAATGATAAACAAAACATATGTCCACACATACATAAAATGCTGCTCTCAAGGCGAAAACATATGCTGTTTGTTTTTCAAATGTCTATTCTCTTGGTTCCGAATGTATATTCTCATTCATATCAAATTTTTGGGCTTATCATAAACCAGTTTTCCGAAACAACATACAAGCGGTTTCACAGAAATTGTTCTCTTTTGATTCTTTTGCTGTGTTATGTTGATATCTTTCGACAACTCTCCCGGTTTCCATCTCTATTTCTTTCTCTGTACTCTCTCTGTCGCTTTGAATGAAATATCACAACATATGTATGTTTAGTCGAAATTTGTAAATTTATATATGTTTGCATTCACACATATGATTTTTATGAAACATTCATACCCCAAACATAATATATTCTAACATATTAACATATATGTCCCAAACATTTAGTGTTAGTTTAGGAACATTACATGTTCGCACTTAAATATATTGTGTTTTAAAATTGTGCCCGAAACACATTTTGTTTATATCGGAACATATGAAAAACACATTTTTCTAACAGTGTAGAAGCCCAAGAATAAAAATCGGGAGATCGGTCTATATGGGAGCTGTACCAAAACATGTACCGATACGGACCATTTTCGACACACCTCTTTATGGTCCCAAAATACGTCTAGATTTCAAATTTCAGGCAAATTGGGTAGTAAATACAGTTTATAGAAGCCCAAGAAATAAAATCGGGAGATCGGTCTATATGGAGGCTATACCAAAACATGGACTGATACACCCAATTTTCGACACACCTCTTTAAGTACCTCTACATTTTCAATTTCAGGCAAATCGGATAGAAAATACAGTTTCTAGACGCCCAAGAAGCAAAATCGGTATGGGGGCTATACCAAAACATGGACCGATACGGACCATTTTCGACATACCGCTTTATGGTCCCAAAATACCTCTAGATTTCCAATTTAAGGCAAATCGGATGGTAAATACAGTTTCTAGAAGCCCAAGAAGCAAAATCGGTAGATCTGTCTATATGGGGGCTATACCACAACATGGACCGATGGGCACCATTTTCGGCACACCTTTTTATGGTCCTCAAGGACCTCTAGATTTTAGCAAATCGGATAAAAACTACGGTTTTTATAAGCCCATGAACCCAAATCGGGAAGTCGGTTTATATGGGGACTATATCAAAACTTGGACTGATATAGCCCATCTTCGAACTTGACTTGCCTGCAATCAAAAAAACGAATCTGTGCCAAATTTCAGGACGATAGCGCCATTATTGAAGGATTTAGCGTGATTACAACAGACAGACGGACATGCTTATATCGTCTTAGAATTTCTCCCTGATCAAGAATATATATACTTTATTGAGTCGGAAATCGATATTTCGATGTGTTACACACGGAATGACAAACTTATTATACCCCCATCGCCATTCTATGGTGGTGGGTATAAAAATGCTAAATCCTTTGTAGAAAAATTTCGAATTTTTGAAAATATTTGATCACAAAAGTTCCAGTCAAGCGTTATAGCATTAAAAATCATAAAAAATTCTAAAAATTATTTTTTTGTCAAAATATCACAAAATTTCTTAATTCACATTCAAAAACACTGAATTCGCCTCACACCTTAAGAAGTGATGCAAGAATGTGAATTAAGAAATTTTGTGATATTTTGACAAAAAAATATTTTTTAGAAATTTTTATGATTTTAATGCCTATAACGCTTGACTGAACTTTTTGTGATCAAATATTTTTCAAAAAAAGTTCGAAATTTTTCTAGCAAAGATTTTAAGCATTTTTATACCACCACCACAAGTTGGTGATTAGGGTATAAGAAGTTTGTTATTACGTATCTAAAGCATCGCAATATACATTTCCAATATACACAAAAAGTTCCTTCGAAACTAAAGGAAACAGGTACACTGAAAAAAAAAAAAAACAAGTATATACGGCCGTAAGTTCGGCCAGGCCGAAGCTTATGTACCCTCCACCATGGATTATGTAGAAACTTCTTCCAAACACTGCCATCCACAATCGAATTACTTAAGTTGCGGTAACGCTTGCCGATGGCAAGGTATCTTAAAACCTCCTAACACCATCTTCTAAATTGTATGTAAGTGCATACGTGGTATATATTAAATCAAAAAAGATCGATCAATACGTATATAATTCAGTTTGACAAAGTAGACATAAAATTTTGACAAAATTTTCTACAGAAATAATATTTTAACAAAATTTTCTATAGAAATAAAATTTTGACAAAATTTTCTATAGAAATAAAATTTTGGTAGATTATTTTTGCCTCTAGTGGCAACCATGATTATGAACCGATATGGACCAATTTTTGTGTGATTGGACCAATTTTGGTATGGTTGTTAGCGACCATATACTAACACCACGTTCCTAATTTGAACCGGATCGGATGAATTTTGCTCCTCCAAGAGGCTCCGGAGGTCAAATCTGGATAACGTTTTATATGGGGGCTATATATAATTATGGACCGATATGGACCAATTCTGGCACGGTTGTTAAAGATCATATACTAACACCCTGTTCCAAATTACAACCGGATTGGATGAAATTTGCTTCTCTTGGAGGCTCCGCAAGCCAAATCTGGGGATCGGTTTATATGGGGGCTATATATAATTATGGACCGATGTGGATCAATTTTTGCATGGTTGTTAGACACTATATACCAACGTCATGTACCAAATTTCAGCCGGATCGGATGAAATTTTCTTCTCTTTGAGGCTCCGCAAGTTAAATCGGGGGATCGGTTTATATGGGGGCTATATATAATTATGGACCGATGTGGACCAATTTTTGCATGGTTGTTAGAGACCATATACCAACACCATATACCAAATTTCAGCCAGATCGGATGAAATATGCTTCTGTTAGAGGCTCCCCAAGCCACATCTGAGGGTCCCTTTATATGGGGGCTATACGTAAAAGTGGACCGATATGGCCCATTTTCAATACCATCCGACCTACATCAATAACAACTACTTCTGCCAAGTTTCAAGTCGATAGCTTGTTTCGTTCGGAAGTTAGCGTGATTTCAACAGACGGACGGACGGACGGACATGCTTAGATCGACTCAGAATTTCACCACGACCCAGAATATATATACTTTATGGGGTCTTAGAGCAATATTTCGATGTGTTGCAAACGGAATGACAAAGTTAATATACCCCCATCCTATGATGGAGGGTATAAAAACATGCCAGGTTCCAAAGATTTTGTCTTTACACAAATTATTTTGATTCCGAGCCAAAGAAACGGAGATTTGAAGTAAGGACAACCCAGCCAAATCAGTGGTGACATTTTTATTTTTGGATCCGGAAGTCGTGCAACTGAATGAATGAATTTAACATGGGCTTGTCATAGAACGGATGTCCACCATTTCAACAGCCGTTGCACGTGTAGGGGTGATCCGAATTCAGTGTTTTGGATGTGAATTAAAACATTTTGTAATATTTCAATAAATAAATAATTTTTATTATACCCTAAACCACATAGTGGTCAGGGTATAATAAGTTTGATCTGCCACAAAATGTGCCTACCAGAAATATTGATTTTAGACCCCATAAAATATATACCGATCGACTCAGAATCACCTCCCTATCTAGCGTTTGGTGTCCGTCCGTATGTCCATGTATTTGTTGTTCACAGGATTCCGGTCGCAATTATTAACCGATTTCGATGAAATTTGCTACAGGAACTTTTTTGGGCACAAGGACGAACGCTATTGAATTTGGAAATTGGAAGAAATCGGATCAAATTTAGATATAGCTCCCATATATATGTATCGCCCGATTTCGACAAATGGGGTCACGTTGCGCTTTGTTTCGAACGGATCGTCACCAAATTTGGGAATCTTTTTCATCGCCCTTCAAGTCTGCAAAATTTCATTCAAATAGGTTCAAATTTAGATATAGCTCTCATATATATGTATCGCCCGATTTTTCCAAATTTGGCCACAAAACACTTATTTATCAACCGATCTTGCTCAAAGTTGGCTAAATGTAATCTTCTATAGCGCTTACTAATGTGCAAAAAATCATCGAAATCGGTTCAGATTTAGCTATAGCTCCCATATATATGTACCTCCCGATTTTTCTAAATTTGGCCATAAAACCCTTATATATCAACCGAACTTACTCAAAGTTGGCTTAATGTAATCTTCTATAGCACTTACTATATGTGCAAAAAATCGTCGAAATCGGTTCAGATTTAGATATAGCTCCCATATATATGTATAGCCCGATTTCCCCAAATTTGGCCATAGAACCCTTATTTATTAACCGATCTTACTCAAAGTTGGCTAGATCCAGTCCTCTATAGTACTAACTATATGTGCAAAATTTCATCGAAATCGGTTCAGATGTAGATATAGCTCCCATATATGTATCGCCCGATTTTGAAAAATTCGCCCCTAATAACCTTATGTTTGACCATACAGGCCTCATTTCTTAACTAATCATAATGATCAAATCTTGCACAAGGTAACCTTTTGTGGTATTAATAAAACCAGCAAAGTATTATGCAAATTGGTTCAGATTTACATATAGCTTCCATATATATGCATCTCTCGATTTTCCCAAATTTGGCCATAGTACTCTTATTTATTAACCAATGTTACTCAAATTTCAAATTTTGATGTACTAGCCGATCGTATTTATACGAACTTGCAGCTCTTACATAAGAATATTGCTCGATTTTTACAAATTTTGATTTATCCCCCACACTAATTGAACGATTTTCTCTTTTTTAATAATGGGCTCAATATTAGTGGCATACTAACTCCGTAGGCGCAATATCAACACAGTCAGTGTTGCTAGAAGTAGGGGAAATTCCCTATATGTAGGGTTTTTCTAATATTTAGCGTCTTGTAGGGACGTAGGGCCACAATGTAGCGACATTTTCACTCAACACAATTTGTAATAATTATTACATTTTGGTGGCTCCAGAGGAGGAAGTTAGAAGCCGGCAAGGCTTGATCTTTAACAATGTGTGGTAACAACAGTTACCACTCGTGCCAAAAAAATCTAACAAAATTTGAAGATTACCACAAATTACCACAAATCTACTAAACAAATATTTCTATAGAAATTTTTGTCAAAACTTTATTCCTGTAGAAAATTTTGTCAACATTTTATTTCTATAGAAAATTTTCTCAAAATTGTATTTCTATAGAAATTTTTTAAAATATTATTTCTATAAAAAATTTTCTCAAAATTTTATTTCTATGGAATTTTTCTCTAAATTTTATTTCTATAGAATTTATTGTCAAAATTGTATTTTTATAGATATTTAACAAAAAAGATTACTATTTTGGGTAGAATTCTACAAACTGTGGCAACCGTGGTGGTAATACAAATTTATATTCTAAGTTATATACGTTGCATATTCATGTTTTAAGATAATAAAGTACTTAGAACCATTTTTGTTTTGTAAATTTTTTTAAATTTACGAAAAATATTGTAAGGAAAATTGTATGGGAAAGTAGGGAACTTTTTTGTCCTTGTAGGGTAAACCGAATATTTTCCCGGGCAATATCGACTATGAGCTATAGTCAGATTGAGACAAAGCACCCATAAACATGTACCCCTTAATTTTCTTAAATATGCAACTGCGGTTTATCACCCAGACCTATATCAATGTTACCCCACAAATGCTTATGTTTACTAATTCAGTAAGGGTGGTTTAGGGTATGATATAGTCGGTTCCGCCCGACTTTCTACTTTACTTACTTGTTCTTTAATAATTCATTTTAAAGAAAATAAACTTTGTAAATTGTTTTAGATGCAATACACGAACTTAATGCTCGCTTTTTTTTACCGTCCACCATAGGATGGGGGGTATATTAACTTTGTCATTCCGTTTGTAACACATCGAAATATTGATCTAAGACCCCATAAAGTATATATATTCTGGATCGTGGTGAAATTCTGAGTCGATCTGAGCATGTCCGTCTGTCCGACTGTTGAAATCACGCTAACTTCCGAACAAAACAAGCTATCGACTTGAAACTTGGCACAAGTAGTTGTTATGAATGTAGGTCGGATGGTATTGCAAATGGGCTATATCGGTCCACTTTTCGTATAGCCCCCATATAAACGGACCCCCAAATTTGGCTTGGCCTCTAAGAGAAGCAAATTTCATCCGATCCGGCTGAAATTTGGTACATGGTGTTAGTATATGGTCTCTAACAACCATGCACAAATTGGTCCACATCGGTCCATAATTATATATAGCCCCCATATAAACCGATCCCCCGATTTGGCTTGCAGAGACTCTAAGAGAAACAAATTTCATTCGATCTGGCTGAAATTTGGTACATGGTGTTAGTATATGGTCTCTAACAACAATGCAAAAATTGGTCCATATCGGTCCATAATTATATATAGCCCCCATATAAACCGATCCGCCGATTTGGCTTGCGGAGCCTCTAAGAGAAGCAAATTTCATCCGATCCGGCTGAAATTTGGCACATGGTGTTAGTATATGGTCTCTAACAACCATGCACAAATTGGTCCAGGGTATATACAAATTGCAGGGTATAATATAGTCGGCCCCGCCCGACTTTAGACTTTCCTCACTTGTTTTATACCCTCCATCATAGGATGGGGGTATATTAACTTTGTCATTCCGTTTGTAACACATCGAAATATTGCTCTAAGACCCCATAAAGTATATATATTCTGGGTCGTGGTGAAATTCTGAGTCGATCTAAGCATGTCCGTCCGTCCGTCCGTCTGTTGAAATCACGCTAACTTCCGAACGAAACAAGCTATCGACTTGAAACTTGGCACAAGTAGTTGTTATCGATGTAGGTCGGATGGTATTGAAAATGGACCATATCGGTCCACTTTTACGTATAGCCCCCATATAAAGGGACCCTCAGATTTGGCTTGTGGAGCCTCTAACAAAAGCATATTTCATCCAATCCGGCTGAAATTTGGTATATGGTGTTGGTATATGGTCTCTAACAACCGTGCAAAAATTGGTCCACATCGGTCCATAATTATATATAGCCCCCATATAAACCGATCCCCAGATTTGGCTTGCGGAGCCTCAAAGAGAAGAAAATTTCATCCGATCCGGCTGAAATTTGGTACATGATGTTGGTATATGGTCTCTAACAACCATGCGAAAATTGGTCCTTATCGGTCCTTAATTATATATAGCCCCCATATAAACCGATCCCCAGATTTGGCTTGTGGAGCCTCTAAGAGAAGCATATTTCATCCGATCCGGCTGAAATTTGGTACATGGTGTTGGTATATGGTTTCTAACAACAATGCAAAAATTGGTCCTCATCGGTCCATAATTATATATAGACCCCATATAAACCAATCTCCAGATTTCTCCAAGAGAAGCAAATTTCATCCAATCCGGTTGTAATTTGGAACATGGTGTTAGTATACGATCTTTAACAACCGTGCCAGAATTGGTCCATATCGGTCCATAATTATATATAGCCCCCATATAAAACATTCTCCAGATTTGACCTCCGGAGCCTCTTGGAGGAGCAAAATTCATCCGATCCGGTTCAAAGTAGGCACGTAGTGTTAGTATATGGTCGCTAACAACCATACCAAAATTGGTCCAATCACACAAAAATTGGTCCATAACGGTTCATAATCATGGTTGCCACTAGAGCCAAAAATAATCTACCAAAATTTTATTTCTATTGAAAATTTTGTCAAAAGTTTATTTCTATAGAAAATTTTGTTAAAGTTTTATTTCTGCAGAAATTTTCTTTCTATAGAAGATTTTGTCAAAAATCTTTTTTCTATAGAAAATTTTGTGAAAATTTTATTTCTATAGAAAATTTTTTTAAAATTTTATTTCTGTAGAAAATGTTGTCAAAATGTTATGTCTACTTTGTCAAACTGAATTATATACCTATTGGATCGATCTTTTTTGATTTAATATATACCACGTATGGACCTACATACAATTTAGAAGATGGTGTTAGGAGGTTTTAAGATACCTTGCCAACGACAAGCGTTACCGCAACTTAAGTAATTCGATTGTGGATGGCAGTATTTAGATGAAGTTTCTACACGCTCACAAAAAATCGCTTCTGTAACATATACTCCCAAACATATTTTGCTTCAAGCATATACATTTTTGGGTATTGCCCAAACATTTATATGTTTGATCTCTTCCAATATATAATATGTTTGAAAGCATATTGGTCTAAACAATATATGTTTGGGTAGTCTAAGTTCCAAACATTTTGTATTTTTGCATCCAAATTCAATAATGTTGTCTTCCAAAAAACAATATGTTATTATGTGAACATATAATATGTTTGGAAGCATTTTGCACCCAAAAATATTATATGCTTAAAAAATTCTCCCAAACAATATTGTGCTCAAAATTTTATTTACTTATTTATATATTTACAATCACAATGAATTATGAAAATAAACAGGTAATATAGGTGCTAACAACATAGGTTTTCGACCTGAATGCTCAAAATTTTGTTTCTGCCCAATTGTATATTCCCCCACATCTTTCTCACTTCCACAAGATTTTTTAGTTCTTAGCACCTTTTTCTGTAATACAAACATTGTAGAAGAAATTATTCAATTGTATAATTTTTTTTATTTTAATTTTACCTTTTGCCGGACGGGGATTCGAACAGCGGACCACACAGTTTGTAAGGATCAAAGAAGTAGCTGATCAATTGCCCAAGGAAAAATAAAATGTTAGTTTTGTAATAACAAGCAACAACCACCAACTTAATTCAATATCGCTCCCTGTTAAATAGCGCTCCAAGCTACTAAACACATATATGTTTATAGGCTATTTCTAAATTAATATATGTTTGCATCCAAGCATATTATATTTACAAACATTTTATGTCCCAAACATAATATGTTCTAACATATTAACATATATGTCCCAAACATGTTATGCTAGTTTATGAACATTATATGCTTGCACTCAAAAATATTGTGTTTAAAAATTTGTGTTCCAAACATATAATGTTTATAGCCAAACATATGAAAAACAGTCTTTTTCATCCGTGTACGCAATCCATGATGGAGGGTACATAAGCTTCGGCCTGGCCGAACTTACGGCCGTATATACTTGTTTTAATATAAGGTTTTTTTTTATACCCTCCACCATAGGATGGGGGGTATATTAACTTTGTCATTCCGTTTGTAACACATATATAGTCTGGGTCGTGGTGAAATTCTGAGTCGATCTGAGCATGTCCGTTCGTCCGTCCGTCTGTTGAAATCACGCTAACTTCCGGACGAAACAAGCTATCGACGTGAAACTTGGCACAAGTAGTTGTTATTGATGTAGGTCGAATGGCATTGCAACTGGGCCATATCGGGCCACTTTTACGTAAAGCCCCCATATAAACGGACCCCAAAATTTGGCTTCCGAGGCCTCTAAGAGAAGCAAATTTCATCCGATCCGGCTGAAATTTGGTATATGGTGTTAGTATATGGTCTCTAACAACCATGCAAAAATTGGTCCACATCGGTCCATAATTATATATAGCCCCCATATAAACCGATCCCCCTATTTATTTATATATATATATATATATATATATATATATATATATATATATATATATATATATAATATATATATATATATATATATATATATATATATATATATATATATATATATATATATATATATATATATATATATATATATATATGTATATATATATATATGTATATATATATATATATATATATATATATATATATATAATATATATATATATATATATATATATATATATATATATATATATATATATATTATATATATATATATATATATATATATTATAATATATATATATATATATATATATATATATATATATATATATATATATATATATATATATATATATATATATATATATATATATATATATATATATATATATATATATATGTATGTATGTATATATATATATATCACTCAGATAAATCGATTTCCAATCACACAAAAATTGGTCCATATCAAGTTCATAACTCACAATTTAGAAAACGATGTTAAGAAGTTTTAAGATACCACAACCCAAGTAATTCGATTGTGGATGACAGTCTTTCGTAGAAGTTTCTACGCAATCCATGGTGGAGGGTACATAAAATTCGGCCTGGTCGAACTTACGGTCGTATATACTTGTTATACACCTAATATGTCGCTGTGTAATTCGTAACAAATTTGAAAATTTGCGTTCTTTTGGACAACATATATGGCAAATAAAATTATTTAAACGTTGCAAGTTTCAAACCCTTCACCATAAAATTACCATTGAGTTGCTATTAAAAAGAGATTTAGCTACATTACCTGAAGTTGCAGTCGGAGTCAAGGCTATTGGGAAATGCTGGAGTCTTAGTCGGAGCCGGAGCCCTGGTTGCAACTACCATCAAACACACTTCCTTATGTTTTAGCAATTTTCTTAGTTTCATGTAGTTTCTCCTCACTTAATTTGTAGCAAATCTTAATTCTATTTGACATTTGAAATTTTTCTAACCGTAATTTTTATGAAGGAGTTTTCCTTACTTTCATTGAAATCATGTTTTCACATAGAAGCCATTGTGTACGTGCTGAATAACAGTTTAACTACGAAAACAGCTTAAAAGATACTTTAAGTTTTATTGAACGGATCAATAAAATCATATTTTAAATGGATTTCATATGGGTTAACAACGACGTCATAACTATTCGACAATATCCTGAGAACAAAACCAAAAAAAAAGTAACGTAACAATAGAAAGAGCTCACTTACGTTACAGTACCAAATACAGCAGACAACAGAGATTGAGGATACAATAAATTTAGGAAAAATGAAGCGGAAGCAACGCAACAGCAACCGTCTCACGAGTTAAGGATAATGGCTATCGTGTGATGGCACCCCCTCACGCCAACCATCGTTTGCTGGCTGCTCGACAATGGCAAAAAGCAGGAAGCAGTGGAACCGAAGAAGACAGCTGAAAAGATAGAAGAAGCAAGAATAATAAGAACTATACCACGCATAAGTCCAATAAAGATTGCATCAGGAAAAAAATTTGCAAAAGGAAAAAAAGGCAATGACTTTTAACGCAAAAAGAGCACTGGAATACAAAACGGAAGTTATGTTTTAGCAAACATAACAGTGGCGTACAGAAACTAAAAAAAAAATAAAATTTTAAATGAGACACTACCGATTATAATAACGAAATAATATCGAGTATATGGCGACCCTCTGATCTAGCGATTCATTCAGCATTACTACACCCTCACCTATGTACTAACATATATTCCCAAACATATTCTGTTTCAAGCTTAAATATTTTTAGGAAGCTGCAGGAAGCTCTTTAACAAAGCAAAGTCCACCAGAGCTCCTGAGGATTGGGACGCTTACAAGAAGAATCTGAGAAGATACAAGCGAGAACTGAGAAAGGCTCAGCATATCTCTTGGAATGATTACTGCAGCAGTATTGAGAATACGGAAGGTACTAGCATCCACTAACTCCGCTCCAGATCATTAAAACATCGGAGGGCAATTGGACAACGTCCAGTGAGGAGACGCTGGAGTTACTATTGAACACACATTTTCCTGGAAATCAGACGGTCGAACCATGTTCTGGCGGTGCCACAGGGGCTCAGCGGTCGTTTCCTATCGAGGAAATTGTATCGAAATCTAAAATAAAATGGGCGTTAAGTAGCTTTGGACCATTCAAATCCCCCGGACCTGATGGAATTACTCCGGCGGAGTTACAAGCAGTGGCTGAAAGAGTTATCCCCTGGTTGACGGTGATATATAAACGATGTGTAAACTTAGCATATATTCCAGAAAAGTGGAGGGAAACAAAAGTCGTCTTCATACCTAAAGCAGGAAAAGCCTCTCACTCGAGTGCGAAGGATTTCCGACCAATCAGCTTATCCTCATTCCTACTTAAGACCCTGGAGAGGATGATAGACATGTATCTTAGAAATAGCGTGGATTCAAGTTTGCTCTCGAAACGACAGCATGCATACTCGAAGGGCAGCTCTACGGAGACTGCATTACATGAACTAGTCAGCTTTATTGAAAGCTCACTATCTGTCAAAAAATACACAATCGTGGCATTTCTAGACATCGAAGGGGCGTTCAACAACATCCATCCGAGCTCGATATTAAATGGACTGACAACTCTGAATGTTGATCCAGGTATACTTAGGCTGTTAGACGAACTTCTATCGAAGAGACGTATTTCAGCCACACTAGGACAAGCAAACATACAAAAGTATGTGGACAGAGACACTCCCCAAGGAGGAGTTCTATCACCTTCTGCTTTCCTTAGAAAAAAAGAAAGGATAAAAGTGGTGGCATACGCAGATGGTGTGGCGCAAGCAGTCAGGGGAAAATTCCCATCCACAATCAGAGATATTATACAAAGAGCCCTCCGGATGACTGAGAAATGGGAGACAGATAATGCTCTTTGGGTAAATCCTGCAAAGACAGAATTATTCATGTACTGCAAAGATCAAAAAACTCCCACCGTAAGGCCCATTTCCTTGGGGGTATTGAAATTCCCTTTGGTGAGTGTGAAAAATACCTTGGCGTTATTTTGAAGTGGAAGCTGAACTTTAAGCTTAATATTGAAGAAAGGACGAGGAAAGCAACGGTAGCCTTGTACTCATGCAAAAAGGCAATAGGAAACAAGTAAATAAAGTCTAAAGTCGGGCGGTGCCGACTATATTATACCCTTCACCCCTATGTAGGCCAACATTTGTGTTACCATCTCAACTACTTCACATTTGCTGGAAGCTATATAAAGGAGACAATTTTTTTACTTCTACAAAATCTCTAGAATTAAAATTTAAATCGGCTAACACTATCCAGTTAATTGGAGGAAACTTCCATTGAAAAAGGGTCTAAAATGTGTAACAGTCTACCATATTTCCCCAACTCTGTTGTACGTATATATGGGAGCTATATATAATCTGAACCGATTTTGACTAAATTTGACATGTACAGTTAGAATAATAATTCTGCTATCTATGCGAAATTTCACGAAAATGGGAGAATAACTATGCCCCCCTGGTCATATGAGTGCAAATCGGACTGAAGATATATATAGGAGCCATATCTAAATCTGAACCGCTTTCAACCAAATTTGGCACAATTACCGATACTCCTAAACGTACTCCTTGTGCGAAATTGGAAGCAAATCACGGCAAAACCCTGGATTTTGAGGTCATATAAGTTCAAATCGGACGAAAGATATATGTCAATTCTACCCTCTGTGCAAAATTTCACGAAGATCGGCAGTAAACTTTGGCCTCTGTGGTCATATGAGTCTAAATCGGACGAAAGATATATATGGGAGCTATATATAAATCTGAACCGATTTGGCTGATATTTGGCAAGATTTTCGAGACTCATAAAATATTTTGATGTACGGTTATGTTACGATATCAAAATAATTTATATCATCATTGGTTTCTAAGTAATGCGGATCTAAAAATCCACTTCTTCTTTTTTTGTCATTTATGTCAATTCATGGTAACATTTGTCCACAATTTTCGGATACAATTTTAGAATAGAACAAGTAAGGAAAGTCTAAAGTCGGTCGGGGCCGACTATACTATACCCTGCACCACTTTGTAGATCTAAATTTTCGATACCATATCACATCCGTCAAATGTGTTGGGTGCTATATATAAAGGTTTGTCCCAAATACATACATTTAAATATCACTCGATTTGGATAGAATTTGATAGACTTCTACAAAATCTATAGACTCAAAATTTAAGTCGGCAAATGCACTAGAGTGGAACACAATTTTAGTAAGTAAAGTCTAAAGTCGGGCGGAGCCGACTATATCATACCCTTCAACACTATGTAGACAAACATTTGTGTTACCATCTCAACTACTTCAAATTTTCTGGGAGCTATATAAAGGTTTGCGTTTCCACACCCTCAAAAAAAATCGCTTCTTTAACATATGTTCCAAACATATTTTGCAGGAAGCACATATATTATTGGATACTGCCGAAACATTAATATGTTTGTTTTATGTGAACATATTATATGTTTGGAAGCATATTGAGCCCAAAAATATTATATGCTTGGAAGAATTTTTCGCAAAGACGATTGTGCTCATTCCCTAACATACTCGTAATTTTCACTTCCACGAAATATTTTAGTTCTTGGCACCTTTTTCTGTAATACAAATAATGTTGAAGAAATTATTCACTTTTATAAATTTTACCTTTCGCCTGCACGGAGAATCGAACCGAGGACCATACAGTTTGTAAGCCAACACACTATCCACTGGGCTACGTAGCTGTTATAGTCACCAGTAGATAATTATCGTTATAAGTTACATTTATATAGCATAGTTTGCAGCGCCCACGAGCCCATGCAAGCATAACATTATTTAACAGAAACATACATTTGTTTGCTACGTGGAGCAGTGGTTAGCATGTCTGCCTTGCATGCAAAGGGTCGTGGGTTCAATCCCTACTCCGACCGAACACTTTTTTTGTTGTTTTTTTTTTAATTTACACATTTATATTTATACTATATTAAATTTTTATAATGAAACTTCGAAATGTGGGTTATTAAAGATTTATAGTCAGTAACAGTGCATGGTATAAACGAAATTGACTGATTTTTGGATAAAATATTATTTTTTTATTGCAAAAATAATAATTTTGTAACAAAAACTGTTGGAAGGAATTCAAAAACTCTAACAAAAGAAGAACGTGGAGTCGAGTATAAACATACATAAAAAATTTTATAATATAAACATAAATTTATTTAGGCGTGAACACTTTTTTACTAGCATTTAACAACATCGCTCTAAAATGCCTTTTATTTTTCTTTAATAATTCATTTTAAAGAAAATAAACTTTTTAAATTGTTTTAGCTGCAAAACTCGAACTTAATGCCCGCTTTTATATTTGAAGGTGTCCGTCAACTCCTCGTGGACTACTTATTAATAAGGAGGAACTAAACTTTGTTGTTATACATTTTACTTTGTAATTTTTCACTATTTCCTCCTTATTTTATTTTACTGTCCCAACTCTAGAAAGAGTATAGTGCCCTTTTGTTATTTTTATGAAGACCCCTTTTTTCTTTTAACGAAAAATTGTGCCCATAGTGCCAAAATGATAAACAGAACACATGTCCACACATACATAAAATGCTGCTCTCAAGGCGAAAACACAGGCTTTTTTTCAAATGTCTATTCTCTTGGTTCCGAATGTCCATTCTCTTTATTCAAATTAAATAATATTTAGACTTAAGCATATCAAATTTTTGGCCTGATCATAAAACAGTTTTCCGAAACAATATACAAGCGGTTTCATAGAAATTGTTCTCTTTTGATTCTTTTGCTGTGTTATGTTGATATCTTTCGTCAACTCTCCCGGTTTCCATCTCTATTTCTTTCTCTATACTCTATGTCTGTTGCTCTCTGAAAAAAATATCACAACATATGTATGTTTAGTCGAAATTTGTAAATTTATAAATGTTTGCATTCACACATATGATTTTTATGAAACATTCATGCCCCAAACATAATATATTCTAACATATTAACATAGATGTCCCAAACATTTAGTGCTAGTTTAGGAACATTACATGTTTGCACTTAAATATATTGTGTTTCAAAATTGCGCCCGAAACACATTTTATTTATATCGGAACATATGAAAAACATATTTTTCTAACAGTGCAGATACAAATACTTTTAATGTAGACAATTTTTTGTATTTTACAAAAACTCTAGAATTAAAATTTAAAACGCCGTGGGATGAAACACAATGTTATTAAAAAACAAGTGAGGAAAGTCTAAAGTCGGGCGGGGCCGACTATATTATACCCTGCACCACTTTGTAGATCTAAATTTTCGATACCATATCACATCCGTTAAACGTGTTGGGGGCTATATATAAAGGTTTGTCCCAAATACATATATGTATATGTATGTATATATATATATATATGTATATGTATACATTTAAATATCACTCGATCTGGACAGAATTTGATAGATTTCTACAAAATCTATAGACTCAAAATTTATTTCGGCTAACGCACTAGGGTGGAACACAATATTAGTAAAAACATATGGGAAACATTTAAATCTGAAGCAATTTTAAGGAAACTTCGAAAAAGTTTATTTATGGTTTATCGCTCGATATATATGTATTAGAAGTTTAGGAAAATTAGAGTCATTTTTACAACTTTTCGACTAAGCAGTGGCGATTTTAGAAGGAAAATATTGGTATTTTGACCATATTTGTCGAAATCAGAAAAACATTTATATGAGAGCTATATCGAAATCTGAACCGATTTCAATCAAATTTGCCACATATGACTATATTACTAATTGTACTCCTAGTGCAAAATTTCACCCAAATTGGGCCAAAACTCTGGCTTCTGGGGCCATATAAGTCCATATCGGGCGAAAACTATATATGGAAGCTATATCTAAATCTGAACCGATTTCAACCAAATTTGGCACGCATAGCCACAATGCTAATTCTACTCTCTGTGCAAAATTTCAATTATATCGGAGTAAAAGATTGGCCACTGTGGTCATATGAGTGTAAATCGGGCGAAAGCTATATATGGAAGATATATCTAAATCTGAACCGATTTCAACCAAATTTTGCACGCATAGCTACTATGCTTATTCTACTCTCTGTGCAAAATTTCAATTAAATCGGAGTAAAAGATTGGCCTCAGTGGTCATATGAGTGTAAATCGGGCGAAATCTATATATGGGAGCTATATCTAAATCTGAACCGATTTCAACCAAATTTGGTACACATAACTATAATGCTAATTCTACTCCCTGTGCAAAATTTCAACTAAATCGGAGCAAAAAATTGGCCTCTGTGGGCAAATGAGTGTAAATCGGGCGAAAGCTATATATGGGAGCTATATCTAAATCTGAACCGATTTGGCTGATATTTTGCAAGTTTTTCCAGACTCATCAAATATTCGGATGTACGGAATTTTAGGAAGATCGGTTGATATACACGCCAATTGTGACCAGATCGGTGAAAAATATATATGGCAGCTATATCTAAATCTGAACCGATTTTTTCCAAAATCAATAGGGATCGTCTTTGAGCCGAAACAGGACCCTATACCAAATTTTAGGACAATCGGACTAAAACTGCGAGCTGTACTTTGCACACAAAAATACATCAACAGACAGACGGACAGACAGACAGACAGACAGACAGACAGACGGACATCGCTAAATCGACTCAGAATTCAATTCTATGACGATCGGTATACTAAACGATGGGTCTCAGACTTTTCCTTCTTGGCGTTACATACAAATGCACAAACTTATTATACCCTGTACCTCAGTAGTGGTGAAGGGTATAAATATGGGAAACGTTTAAATCTGAAGCAATTTTAAGAAAACTTCGAAAAAGTTTATTTATGATTTATCGCTCGATATATATGTATTAGAAGTTTAGGAAAATTAGAGTCATTGTTATAACTTTTCGACTAAGCAGCGGCGATTTTACAAGGAAAATGTTGGTATTTTGACCATTTTTGTCGAAATAAAAAAAATCATATATATGGGAGCTATATCTAAATCTGAACCGTTTTCAACCAAATTTGTCACGCATAGCAACAATGCTAATACTACTCCCTGTGCAAAATTTCAACTAAATCAGACTTAAAAATTGGCCTCTGTGGTCATATGAGTGTAAATCGGGTGAAAGCTGTATATTGGAGCTATATCTAAATCTGAACCGATTTCAACCAAATTTGGCGCGCATAGCTACAATGCTAATTCTACTCCCTGTGCAAAATTTCAACAAAATCGGAGCAAAAAATATGCCTCTGTGGTCATATGAGTGTAAATCGGGCGAAAGCTATATTTGGGAGCTATATCTAAATCTGAACCGATTTCAACCAAATTTGGCACGCATAGCTACAATGCTAATTCTACTCGCTGTGCAAAATTTGAACCAAATTGGGGTAAAACTCTGGCTTCTGGGACCGTATTAGTCCATATCGGGCGAAAGATATATATGGGAGCTATATCTAAATCTGAACCGATTTCAATAAAATTTGGCGCACTTGACTATAGTACTAATTGTTCTTCTTGTGCAAAATTTGAAGCAAATTAGGGTAAAACTCTGGCTTCTGGGGCCATATAAGTTCATATCGGGCGAAATATATATATGGGAGCTATATCTAAATCTGAACCGATTTCTTCCAAAATCAATAGGGATCTATTCTGAGCCAAAACACATACTTGTGCCAAATTTGAAGTCGATTGGACTAAAACTGCGACCTAGACTTTGATTACAAAAATGTGTTCACGGACAGACGGACATCGCTATAGCGACTCAGGAGCCCACCCTGAGCATATTTGCCAAAGACACCATGTGTCTATCTCGTCTCCTTCTGGGTGTTGCAAACATATGCACTAACTTATAATACCCTGTTCCACAGTGTGGAGCAGGGTATAATTATGGGCAATTGTACAAAATAGCATTTATGATTTATCAGGCGATACATATGTATACGAGATAGATATAGGACAAATTTAGTAATATTTACAATTTTTGCTACTGCTAGTCATCATTGACGATTTTACAAGGATATTGGTTAGATCTCGTCAAGATTTGTGGTCAAATCTGCACGCAGAGAAGAAACATGATTGTCACAATCATATTTGAAGAGCAAAATAATATGATAGGAGCTATTTTTGCGGCGACCATGTAACATTGGCACCTGCAACCATGTTGGCTCAGTGAACATGGTTCTAAGAAAAATATAATTGTCCTCATCTAAAATGTTATTATATTGATAAAAAGAATTTTGTTTGAATGAAAAGACAATGGTCACGATTTAAAATGTTATGGTATTCATTAAAAATGTTTTTCTCCTAGTTAAAAGAACATGATCACAACCTTGAATTTTTTGATCTTTATGAAAAAACTTTTTTCATCGCCGAAAAAAGGACGCCACTTGAGAAAAGAAAACACAAAATTAACTTTATTTATTTGTTTTTATTTATTTATAAACTAATTCATTGTTTATATGTATTTATAATGCCGTTCAAGCAAACAAACAAACTCTTTTTTTTTCAATTGCAACAATAAGTAATTATTCCATATTTTCATCGTGCCCATCAAATGTACAAATGCAGACATCATGTAACTGCAAATAAAAATAACTGATACCACATAGCAAAATGCAGAACAAAACAGATACATTTTTTCAATTACACTTCCCTTTTTGTTCACATAAAACCACGTGCCACTTCCGAATAAATAAATTAACACAAATTCGTATTCTCCGTCCATTCCAAGAAACAATCAACACACGACTGACGCGCAAAATGAAAATCGTGTGTACCTGCTCAATGTTTTTATAAAATTCTTTTCGCTGCAAAAAAGTTAAAAAATTAAATGGTCACGAAAAAAATGTACACGGTCTTTATGGTCATGTAATGGTACACACAAAAAAATAACTGCAAATAAATATTAACAACTTTATTTGTATGTAAAATCTGCTGATGCTCAACAAATTTGTCTATTGAATATGAGGCATTTGTTGTTGAAATGTGTTTGTAGACGCTTGACAGAGGAAATAATAGAAATATTCTGAATTTTCAGCAAATTGTTTTGTTGCGAAATTAGTTGATTGCTATCGATATGAAAAAAAAACAAAAATACAAGACTGGTTACGCGCCCATCGCTGAGAATATGTATGAAAGCTAAAAGAAGTATGCGAAGAATACCGTTAGAACAAAATGAGTATGAGCACATGCACGTGTATGATAGCAAGCAAAGAGCTCACTCATCAGAAAATACAGAAAAGCATGTATAAATGTCTGTAAAAAATTTATATTTTTCAATTTGGTAGTTTCTTAAATGTGTTTGTTGTATGACATAATTAATAAAACGATATTAATATCGGGATTAGAGTTCTTACAATTCTAATTAACTAGAATATATAGCACTGGGCAAATAGTTGTCAAAATGCTTGCTAGACCCTGAGTATAGGATTACAAAACTGAGTATAGGATTTTCGACACAAAAATGTTACATGTTCCCCGTCCAAAAATAACATTTTGGTCATATTCCTTCTCTGCGTGTACTTAACAAAATATCTCCAAAATATTTCCGGCATTTTTGCAATTTTGGTGCAATTCATTGCATAATTCTGTCAATTTTAATTTCAATTTAATTTTTTGTCAATACACCAATAAATTTGTTGCAGGTCATTGATAGACTCCAACAAACCACATACAAATTTTTTCGTTCAAATTCAAAAATATTTGTTGAGGATTAAACGTAACGTTCAACAACAAATATTTTGTACTGTTGGATGCTCAACAAATTACTTACAAATTATGTTATTGAGAACACAAATTATTTGTTGCCTTTTGATGGTAACGATTGCTAACAACTTTTTTGTAATAATGGTTATTAAAAGTACAAATTAGTTTGTTGCAGGAAAATTAACAAATTTTGTTATTGGTTTTCCAACAAAAGTTATTGGTTCTCAAACTTATTTTTATCTGTGTACTAGACATGTCTATACTTAACCTATAAAAATACTTTTTTCCCTGTAGAAAAGTAAAAAAAAATTGAATGGTCAGGTACATGATTTTCCCTACCATTTAATGGTCTCAAATTCTATCATTTAAATGATAGAACATGTTTACGGTATTTGAGAACCATTCAAATGCTTATTGCCACCATACATTTTTCTCCGCTCGAAAACTATTTTTACAAAGACGAAATACATGGTTTTCGGTGCAATTACATGCTCTAGATAAGCATTAAATGGATGCGGCAAACATTTCCAAACATGGTTTTCTTGTGCGTGTGGGTTTGATATATTAATAGGTCATGTCGGGCGACTTGCAGCCTTATTTAAAACTCAACCGTTCTGTGGAAATTCTGGCATTACAGTGATATAACTAAGATATGGGGAAATCATCACAGAATTTTGTGTAAAGTGTGGGAATTTTGGCCATATTTGTATAAACTGGAATAACGAATATATGGAGGCTTTATCTAAATCTGAACCAAATTAGATCAAACTTGACACACTTAAATATCATATTAAATATATTCTCTGGGGAAACTATCCAGTTAATTGGAGGAAAATCCCATCGAAAATGGGTCTAAAATATGAAGCAGTCTACCATATTTCCCCAACTCTGGTGTACGTATATATGGGAGCTTTATATATTCTCTGATTTTGACTAAATTTGACATGCATACTTAGAATAATAATTCTGCAATATCTGCAAAATTTCACGTAAATGGCAGTAAGCCTTTGGCCCCGTGGTCATATGAGTGTAAATCGGGCGAAAGATATATATGGGAGCCATATCTAAATCTGAACCGATTTCAACCAAATATGACCGATACTATTAAACGTACTCCATGTGCAAAATTTGAAGCAAGTCAGGGCAAAACTCTGGCTTTTGAGGCCATATAAGCCCAAATCGGACGAAACATATATGTGTAAGCTATATCTAAATCTGAACCGATTTTGACCATATTGAGCTCAAACAATAGTATCGTTAAAAGTACCGCTTGTGCAAAATTTGAGTAAGTCAAGGCAAAACACTGGCTTTTGAGGCCATATAAGTCCAAATCGAACGAAAGATATATATGTTAGCTACATCTAAATCTGAACCGATTTTAACAAAATTTGACACACTTAACGATACTATTAAACGTACCCCTTGTGCACAATTTGAAGCAAATCACGGCAAAACTTTGGCTTTTGTGGCCATATAAGTTCAAATCGGACGAAAGATATATATGGGAGCTATATCTTAATTTGAACCGATTTCAATCAAATTTATCAAGCATTGGTAGAATGTCAATTCTACCCTCTGTGCAAAATTTCACGAAGATCGGTAGTAAACTTTGGCCTCTGTGGTCATATGAGTCTAAATCGGACGAAAGATATATATGGGAGCTATATCTAAATTTGAACCGATTTGGCTGATATTTGGCAAGATTTTCGAGACTCATAAAATATTTGGATGTACGGTATTTCAAGAAAATCAGTTGATATACACGCTAACTATGACAAAATCGGGGATAAATATATATGGCAGCTATATCTAAATCTGAACCGATTTTTCCCAAAACCAATAGAGATTGTCTCTGTCCCAAGAAACGGCCCTATGCAAAATTTGAGGACGATCGGACTTAAATTGCGAGCTGTACTTTGTGCACAAAATTACATATACAGACAGACGGACGGACAGACGGACATCGCTAAATCGACTCAGAATTTAACTAAGCCGATCGGTATACTAAAAGATGGGTCTATGACCACTATTTCTTGGCCTTACATACAAATGCACAAACTTATTATACCCTGTACCACAGTAGTGGTGAAGGGTATAAAAATATGGGAAACATTTAAATCTGAAGCAATTTTAAGGAAACTTCGCAAAAGTTTATTTATGATTTATCGCTCGATATATATACGTATTAGAAGTTTAGGAAAATTAGAGTCATTTTTACAACTTTTCGACTAAGCAGTGGCGATTTTACAAGGAAAATGTTGGTATTTTGACCATTTTTGTCGAAATCAGAAAAACATATATATGGGAGCTATATCTAAATCTGAACCGATGTCAACCAAATTTGGCACGCATAGCTACAATGCTAATTCTACTCCCTATGCAAAATTTCAACTAAATCGTAGTTAAAAATTGGCCTTTGTGGTCATATGAGTGTAAATCGGGCGAAAGCTATATATGGGAGATATATCCAAATCTGAACCGATGTCAACCAAATTTGGCACGCATAGCAACAATGCTAATTCTACTCCCTATGCAAAATTTCAACTAAATCGGAGCAAAAAATTGACCTCTGTGGGCAAATGAGTGTAAATCGGGCGAAAGCTATATATGGGAGCTATATCTAAATCTGAACCGATTTCAACCAAATTTGACACGCATAGCTACAATGCTAGTTCTACTCCCTGTGCAAAATTTCAACCAACTCGGGGTAAAACTCTGGCTTCTGGGACCGTATTAGTCCATATCGGGCGAAATATATATATGGGAGCTATATCTAAATCTGAACCGATTTCTTCCAAAATCAATAGGGTTCTATTCTGAGCCAAAACACATAGTTGTGCCAAATTTTAAGTCGATTGGACTAAAACTGCGACCTAGACTTTGATTACAAAAATGTGTTCACGGACAGACGGACATGGCTATATCGACTCAGGAGCCCATCCTGAGCATTTTTGCCAAAGACACCATGTGTCTATCTCGTCTCCTTCTGGGTGTTGCAAAAATATGCACTAACTTATAATACCCTGTTCCACAGTGTGGCGCAGGGTATAAAAAGAAATATATATTTTATACCCACCATCATAGAATGGTGACGGGGTTATAATAAGTTTGTCATTCCGTTTGTATCGATTTCCGACTATATAAAGTATATATATATATATATATATATATATATATATATATATATATATATATCTGGATCAGGGAGAAATTCTAAGACGATATAAGCATGTCCGTCTGTCTGCCTGTTGTAATCACGCTACAGCCTTCAATAATGGTGCTATCGTCCTGAAAGTTTGCACAGATTCGTCTTTTGTTTAAAGGCAGGTCAAGTTCGAAGATGGGTTATATCGGTCCAAGTTTTGATATAGTCCCAATATAAACCGACCTCCCGATTTGGGGTCATGGACTTATAAAAACCTTAGTTTTAATCCAATTTGCCTAAAATTGGAAATCTAGAGGTATTTTAGGAGGCGACCGGACATATCCCCCAACGGACATTTCGCCCAAAATGATTTTTGGGCGTTATGACCTCCATTGGGGCGGTCACATCGCCCAATTTTAGTTTGGGCTTTATGTCCTCCCTCATCGCGGTCATAAGCCCCATAAAAAAATGTGGGTGTTATGACCGTTTGAATATAATTGAATATGAACAATAGTTTAAAATAACAAAGTGTATTTTTTTTAAATCATTCAAAAGCTAGATATGATTACTTCATCTATCCATTAATTTTTTTTTTTTAATATTTAATAGATATATATGCCTTTTATTGACAAATATCGAATCCTGCTTTTATTGTATATGCTGGAAGAAGATGTAAAACTAGCATATCTTGGCTTCATCGTTTGTTTTAATTGTTTTTGACTGGAACAGAATTTTTGACCATTTTTCTTCTCAGCGTACGATTGAAATGGAAAAGCGGCTAAAGTGGCACTACGAAGACCTATTTCGCACGTGAAATAGATCGGTTTAACCTCCAAGACATTTGAATTTATATATTGAAACGTGAAAATTCGGAAATTGATAATTTTTTTCTTTTGAACAAACCAGACAAATGCTGAATTGAAAATTATGTATTTTAAACTGAAAATTGGAACGAGATGAGATGATCGATTTGCTGCTGATGGGTACTTGAAAAAAATCGCGCGCGCGATTTATTTCAAGTACCCATCAGCAGCAAATCGATCATCTCATCTCTTTCCAATTTTAATGTTTAGAACAAGATAATAAACTGAAAGTCGCTAGGATTTGAGGACGAACTGAATGTGATGAATTTAACAACGACCGAAAAAGGGACATCAATAAAACAATAGCATCTCCATCATCCATATTTCATTCATTCATTATTTCAGTTATTGGGTTGGAACACAAAGAGACTGTATGCCAAATCGGCTTCCATAATAGTGGTTTGCTAAAATATCTTTTCCGGCACACTTTCGCACATTTAGTATTCACTCATATGTTCTGATTTGGCAAGTTCTTGGGGACTTTGTGGAGCGTTTTGCACCATTTTCTCCTTAATTTTCTTATAGACCACGAGATCTGCACTGTCTTTCTAGTTACGGCATTTGGAATTAAATACCGTACGTATTTAGTTAACCAAAATTGGGGATAAAAACTACTTCATTTAGGACAGTTTTTGATTTGTATTCCGACATTATTTTCCCCATAAAATATGGGGCGTTTTGACCGCCTATTTTTTGGGACATATGACCGCGATGAGGGAGGACATAAAGCCCAAACTAAAATTGGGCGATGAGACCGCCCCATTGGAGGTCATAACGCCCAAAAATCATTTTGGGCGAAATGTCCGTTGGGGGATATGTCCGGTCGCCATTTTAGGACCATCAAAAAGTGTACTGAAAATGGCCTATTGGTCCATGTTTTGGTATAGCCCCCATATGGACCGATTTCCCGATTTTGTTTCTTGGGCGTCTAGAAAGTGTGTTTTCTATCCGATTTGTCTGAAATTGAAAATCTAGAGGTATTTTAGGACCACAAATTGATGTGTCCAAAATGGGGGGTGTCGGTTCATGTTTTGGTATAGCTCACATATAAACCGATCTCCCGATTTTATTTCTTGGGCTTCTAAAATCCGTAGTTTTTACCCAATTTGCCTGAAATTTGAAATCTAGAAGTATTCTAGGAAAATAAAGTGATGTGCCGAAAATGGTGATTATCGGACCATGTTTTGATATAGCCCCCATATTAACCGATCTCCCGATTTTACTTCTTGGGCTTCTAGAATCCGTAGTTTTTATCCAATTTGCCTGAAATTGGAAACCTAGAGGTATTCTAGGGCCATAAAGAGGTGTGCCGAAAATGGTGAGTACCGGTCCATGTTTTGATATAGCCACCCGATTTTACTTCTTGGGCTTCTACACCCAGAAAAAAGTGACCCCTTCTTTAAGTTAAAATGAACTTATTGTGAAGAAAATTGAACTTCGTATAGCGCCAAAGACATTTTTATTTGTTTGAACGATGTGATTTTCGTAGAAATTAGGAATAATGCATTCCATATATTAGTTAACATTTTCCTATATTTATATACCACTATACTACAGAATGAAAAAATTTAACTAATTTGAATTCATATATGGAATGATTTTATTGACATTTTTTCATTCATTTCGACAAATCTTACACATTTGTGGTAAAACTTTTACTTCATAATTAGAACTGCTTACCTTCGTTTTTAAATACAATTTTATTTATTTCTATAAGCAATTTTATCTTCAATAAAAGACATGTTTTATTAATATATTGAATATATTTATTAAGAATCAACAGCATCGAATCTCTTTGAAATATTAGTTTATTATTCCACTATTTCCAATTTCCGTGTGATATTATCAACTAAAAAAGGCACTTTTTCTTCTTCTTGTACTTTTCACTTTTAATAAGTTGCTGCCTAACGATTTTGTCCTCCTTTTACAATTTCAATACCTACAAATATAAAAAATCATAAAACATTTTTGTTGCAAAAGGTTAGCGTCACTGAATATTACCTGATAATTGAAGATTCCAAAATGAAGACAAATGAAAGGGTTGTTATTCTGCTGGTGTTTTCTTTCTTTATACACTATCACGAACATTGATAGACTTATTTAAAAAAACGAAAATTTTTCTCACTAATTTAAAATAACAAATATTTTATATATTTTATTTGTTATTTATTATATTATTTTACCATATTATTTTTTAACAATCTCTCCGTATACCAAAACAACGCGATTCCAACTAAAAAAACAACCGACGCGCAAATATATCGATTACACCCACGCGCAAACACATCGATTACGATGACAGGTATCGATTACAGGTAGACAATAGAAATTTAGGAAAATTTCCTATATTCTAACAAGTGTGTTTCCTTAAGTTTTGAAAGGATTGCATACTTCTTAGTACGAATGAACTAAAATATTTTTCTATGCCAAGTGTTGTTCGTATGTATGAAAAACTTTCTATTATAAAGGAAGTCGCAATTATCATTTTATAAGAAATTTTACTAATTTTGAGGAAACTTGGTTTTAGTTCGGTTTTTGTTTATTTTTACGAATGCTTTGTTATCGGTGAATAAAATTTTCTTTTTCAGTAGTAAATTCTTATACCCAGCGAAGAAAATAGTATGAGTAAAATTCCATGCCTTATTATAGTTAATGAACTATTCCTAACTGCTTACAGTTTAGGATTTTTTTACTGAAACGAGTAAATTTTATTATTTTTCACAAAAATTTACCTTAATGGAAATAAAATGGATAAACTATATTGATGAACATTTTTTCCTTTAGTTTCGAAGGCACTTTTTTCTGGGTGTAGAATCCGTAGTTTGTATCCAATTTGCCTGAAATTGGAAATGTAGAGGAAAATAAAGAGATGTGCCGAAAATGGTGATTATCGGTCCATGATATGTATATGAATTAGTTTTATCGGTCCATTTGGTAAGGCCTCCATATAGACCGATTTCACTTCTTGAGGGTATAAAGGCACTCTTATCATGAAAATTGCTTGAAACTGAATGCAAAATTTCCAGATTTTACTTCTCGTAATCATTTAAATAATTGGGGTAAAAATCTACAGATTTTAGATTTCATATCAAGGCGTTATTTCATCATTTTCTTGCACACTTATAAGAGATGTTTACGATTCCTCTAAAACTCAAACAAAAAATGGTTCTTATAAATTCAGAATCTGATCTAGTCTTCATAGGTAAAATCTTAACGTTTATCTGTGGGTAGCGTACTGGTTGAACTGATCTGCTTGGGAAAAAATCTGTCATCAAACCCCACTGAAATTTTTAAAGGAACCTATTATATTTGATTCATGGTGGTGGGTATATAAGATTCGGCCCGGCCAAACTTACTAATGTATATACATGTTATAATTCCACTTGATGAATACTAATTTACACTTTCTTACTTTCAAAGTTAAATTACATTATAATCTAATTACGTAGATTACATTTATAATATGCATAGTTAATTTTCTATAGTTTGGCATTTTATAACTCATTACCAATATCATAAAGGTCCAAATCAAGATTTTGTTTTGAGAGATAATTTCGGAAAAAAGCGTTTTTGATGAGAGCTACTGTGAACCTAATATTTCCGCATTAATATTAACCCTTCCCATAGTCTAAAAGAGAGTTGCAGTTTTCCAACTGCGTGTTTGCGTTAGTAAGTCAGTGTAAGCAGGAGTGCTAATGTTTATATTTAAGTGGAAAATGTTACAAAAAAAAGAAAATGTTTGACTAACATAAGAAGAATAAAGCGTTCTTTTAGCAACCAAAGTCATAAAATCCCATTGTATGGCACGACAGCAAAGTAATAAAAATAAACTTGAAATAATCATGGACACTAAGATGGAGCACATTCTATTATTGACAAGTATATACGACCGGATCGATTCTTAAATACCCACACGCAAAGAAAAAACGTTTGTTAGATTTTTTTGAATTTCTACGAAAATTGCAAAAAAAAAATTTTTTTGATACACAATTTTTATTTTTGCATTAAAAACAACAAAAAACAAGTATAAACGGCCGTAAGTTCGGCCAGGCCGAATCTTATGTACCCTCCACCATGGATTGCGTAGAAACTTCTACGAAAAACTGTCATCCACAATCGAATTACTTGGGTTGTGGTATCTTAAATCGTTTTCTAAATTGTGAGTTAGTCCATACGTGGTATACATTAGACAAAAAAAGTATGTGTAGGTAAGTCTACAAATAATTACGAATCGATATGGACTTTTGCACGATACGTAGGGAGCCAGAATTGAAATATGGGGGTCGCTTATATGGGGGCTATATACAATTATTGATATAGACAAATTTTTGTGTGATTGGAGATCGATTTATCTGAGGGCTATATATAACTATAGACCGATATGGACCTAGTTAGGCATGGTTGTTAACGGATGAAATTTGCTCCTCCAAGAGGCTCCAAAACCAAATCTCGGGATCGGTTTATATGGGGGCTATATATGATTATGGACTGATATGGACCACTTTTGGCATGGTTGTTAAATATCATATACTACCACCACGTACAAAATTTTAACCAGATCGGATGAATTTTGCTTCTCCAAAAGGCACCGGAGGTCAAATCTGGGGATCGGTTTATATGGGTGCTATATATATTTATGGACTGCTATGAACCAATTCCTGCATGGTTGTTGGATACTATATACTAGCATCACGTACCAAATTTCAACCGAATCGGATGAATTTTTCTCTTCCAAGGGGCTCCGGAGGTCAAATCTGGGATCGGTTTATATGAGGGCTATATATAATTATGGACCGATTTCGACCAATCTTTGCATGGGAGTTTGAGGCCATATGTTAACACCAGGTTCCAAATTTCAACTGAATCAGATGAATTTTGGTCTTCCAAGAGGCTCCGGAGGTCAAATCTGGTGATCGGTTTATATGGGGGCTATATATAATTATGGACCGATGTGGACCAATTTGTGCATGGTTGTTAGAGACCATGTACTAACACCATGTACCAAATTTCAGCTGGAGCGGATGAAATTTGCTTCTCTTAGAGGCATTGCAAGCCAAATCGGGGGATCGGTTTATATGGGGGCTATATATAATAATTGACCGATGTAGACCAATTCCTGCATGGTTGTTAGAGACTATATACTAATACCATGTACCAAATTTCAGCCGGATCGGATGAAATTTGCTTCTCTTAGAGGCCTCGCAAACCAAATCGGGGGATCGGTTTATATGGGGGCTATATATAATTATGGACCGGTGTGGACCAATTTTTGCATGGTTGTTAGAGACCATATACTAACACCATGTACCAAATTTCAGACGGATCGGATGAAATTTGCTTCTCTTAAAGGCCTCGCAAGCCAAATTTGGGGGTCCGTTTATATGGGGGCTATACGTAAAAGTGGACCGATATGGCCAATTGTAATACCATCCGACCTACATCAATAACAACTAATTGTGCCAAATTTCAGGTCGATAGCTTGTTTCGTTCGGAAGTTAGCATGATTTCAACAGACGGACGGACGGACATGCTCAGATCGACTCAGAATTTCACCACGACCCAGAATATATATACTTTATGGGGTCTTAGAGCAATATTTCGATGTGTTACAAACGGAATGACAAAGTTAATATACCCCCCATCCTATGGTGGAGGGTATAAAAATATTATTCCAAAAACACAATTTTCGTTTCTTTTCAAGCACTTTTCTTTTCTGACTTTTAGTCTTTAATAAGATACATTTCGAAGTAACAACTTAATACAGTAATAGTAATGTCGAACATGTTTTCGAAATCTTCGAAAGATTTTTGGAATATATGTAAAATTACATTATTTGCTTTTTGGTGTTTGGTCGACGTAGGGATTGAACCCACAACCCTTGCAAGGAGGACATGTTTCTGTATGTTTCTGTTAAAAAAGTTTCTTTAAATCGGTTTGTGGGCGCCCAAAAGTATGCTATATGAAAATAACTGCTTAAATGTATGTGTTTAATGGCTATAGCGATAATTGTCTTTTGAACACAATGACAGCTACACTGAAAAAAATTTTGTCGTGGGGTCAATGATTTTATGTCCTTAAAATACGAATGCAAATGGTGCTTTTGCTTAAGACGCATCTCTCTAATAAAGGGTGATTCTTTTGAGGTTAGGATTTTCATGCATTAGTATTTGACAGATCACGTGGGATTTCAGACATGGTGTCAAAGAGAAAGATGCTCAGTATGCTTTGACATTTCATCATGAATAGACTTACTAACGAGCAACGCTTGCAAATCATTGAATTTTATTACCAAAATCAGTGTTCGGTTCGAAATGTGTTTCGCGCTTTACGTCCGATTTATGGTCTAAATAATGGACCAAGTGAGCAAACAATTAATGCGATTGTGACCAAGTTTCGCACTCAGTTTACTTTATTGGACATTAAACCAACCACACGAATGCGTACAGTGCGTACAGAAGAGAATATTGCGTCTGTTTCTGAGAGTGTTGCTGAAGACCGTGAAATGTCGATTCGTCGCCGTTCGCAGCAATTGGGTTTGTGTTATTCGACCACATGGAAGATTTTACGCAAAGATCTTGGTGTAAAACCGTATAAAATACAGCTCGTGCAAGAACTGAAGCCGAACGATCTGCCACAACGTCGAATTTTCAGTGAATGGGCCCTAGAAAAGTTGGCAGAAAATCCGCTTTTTTATCGACAAATTTTGTTCAGCGATGAGGCTCATTTCTGGTTGAATGGCTACGTAAATAAGCAAAATTGCCGCATTTGGAGTGAAGAGCAACCAGAAGCCGTTCAAGAACTGCCCATGCATCCCGAAAAATGCACTGTTTGGTGTGGTTTGTACGCTGGTGGAATCATTGGACCGTATTTTTTCAAAGATGCTGTTGGACGCAACGTTACGGTGAATGGCGATCGCTATCGTTCGATGCTAACAAACTTTTTGTTGCCAAAAATGGAAGAACTGAACTTGGTTGACATGTGGTTTCAACAAGATGGCGCTACATGCCACACAGCTCGCGATTCTATGGCCATTTTGAGGGAAAACTTCAGAGAACAATTCATCTCAAGAAATGGACCGGTAAGTTGGCCACCAAGATCATGCGATTTGACGCCTTTAGACTATTTTTTGTGGGGCTACGTCAAGTCTAAAGTCTACAGAAATAAGCCAACAACTATTCCAGCTTTGGAAGACAACATTTCCGAAGAAATTCGGGCTATTCCGGCCGAAATGCTCGAAAAAGTTGCCCAAAATTGGACTTTCCGAATGGACCACCTAAGACGCAGCCGCGGTCAACATTTAAATGAAATTATCTTCAAAAAGTAAATGTCATGGACCAATCTAACGTTTCAAATAAAGAACCGATGAGATTTTGCAAATTTTATGCGTTTTTTTAAAAAAAAAGTTATCAAGCTCTTAACAAATCACCCTTTACAAAGTTTTTATCCTTGTCCAAAAGTCGATAAAATTTTCAATAAAGTCGCATTGTCCTTATAATTAAGCGAATTGACTTAAAAATGGGTATCATAACATGAAAGAAAACATTTTTGGGCTAAGGTCAACTTGACTTTAATAATTCAGAAAAATTCTTTAAAATTAATGAAATTATCTTTAAATTGTCTTTTCGCATCTTGACTACACAGCAAAAAATTGTTTAAAAATAGGACATGTTTTTCAACACTTTATATTAAAGACGTTGTTTACTTGAAATATAGCATAATTTCTACTGGAAGTAGAGTCTGAATTTTGAAAATAAAGTTGTCGTTAACTCTTTGATAGCATATGAAGAAAAAAAGCTGAAAAAACGAAAAATTAAAATTTGCTTCCTAGAAGTAAGAACACGAAACCAAAATTTAACAATTATATACGGCCGTAAGTTCGGCTAGGCTGAAGCTTATGTACCCTCCACCATGGATTGCGTAGAAACTTCTACACTGAAAAAACAGTGAACCCACCAGGAAGAAAACTTTCGGTTAATTTTAGAACATTTTGAATATTTGTAGGAAATTTTAACTAGACAGTATTACAAACGTTGGCATCACGCCGATGTCGTAAAAATAAGTAAATATTTTTCGACAAATTCAAGAAAATTTATTAGACATAACTAAGTTTTTTCACTTTTTAAAGAAAATTTTGTAGTTTGAAGGAAAAACTTGGAGTTCAAAATTGCAAGAATGTCTTTAGTGACATACGAAGTTCATGATGGACACATTTTTGGTAAAATTTACAAATTTAAAGAAATAATGAACTATTTTGTAAGAAATACGAAATTAGGAAATCTTTATGATTTATTTGTGTATAACTTTTTCCCGTTTTTTAGTTCATTTAACTAACATACGCAAAAAATTATTTGACTAAAATAAACTTTTTCCGAACATAATGATTCTATGAACTAATATAAAGTTAATATGGCTTTAATGAAATAGAGAGTTTAATTTTTTTGAGTGTGAAGACTGTTATCCACAATCGAATTACACTTGCCGATGGCAAGGTATCTTAAAACTTCCTAACACCGTAATATATACCACATAGTCCATACGTGGTATATATTAAACTAACAAAGACCGATTAAGTTTAAAGTTTCTATAGAAATAAAATTTTGACAACATTTTCCAAAGAAGTAAAATTTAGAAAAAAATTTCTATAGAAATGAAATTTGGAAAAAAATTTTGCTATAGAAATAAAATTTAGAAAAAATTTTCTATAGAAATAAAATTTTGACAAAATTTTCTATAGAAATAAAATTTTGACAAAATTTTCTATAGAAATAAAATTTTGACAAAATTTTCTATAGAAATAATAATTCATTGTTGTTGTTTTTTTGATTTCAGCTTAAAACCATACATTGACTAAACTACAAGTGTAGCTTAACCAACAGAGGAAAAGAATATTTGTCAAATTTATTTGGGCAAAGCCCTATAGACTGCAAGATGGTTGGATGGACGCACGTTTCGGAATTACCACATTCCTCATCAACATCCTCTACTTGCAGCAAAACTATCAACCAATTATCAGAATAAATTCAGGCAGTTCATTAAACCCAACAATAAACCACACTTTAAGCTACACTTGTAGTTTAGTCAATTTATGGTTTTAAGCTGAAATCAAAAAAAAAAAAATACAAAAATGATTAAAGAACAAAAGCCAACAATAACAAAACGAATGAAAATAAAATTTTGACAAAATTTTCTATAGAAATACAATTTTGACAAAATTTTCTATAGAAGTAAAATTTTGACAAAATTTTCTATAGAAATAGCATTTTGACAATGTTTTCTATAAAAATAAAATTTTGGTAGATTATTTTTGGCTCGAGTGGCAACCATGATTATGAACCGATATGGATCAATTTTTGTGTGATTGGGGATCGGCTATATATAACTATAGACCGATATGGACCAATTTTGGCATGGTTATTAGCGGCCTTATACTAACACCACGTTGCAAATTTCAACCGGATCGGATGAATTTTGCTCCTCCAAGAGGCTCCGGAGGACAAATCTGGGGATCGATTTATATGGGGGCTATATATAATTATGGAACGATATGGACCAATTCTAGCATAGTTGTTAGAGACAATATACTAACACCACGTACCAAATTTCAATCGGATCGGATGACTTTTGCTCCTCTAAGAGGCTCCGGAGGTCAAATCTGGGGATCGGTTTGTATGGGGGCTATATATAATTATGGGCCGATGTGGACCAATTTTTGCATGGTCATTAGAGAACATATACCAACACCGCGTACCAAATTTCAGCTGGATCGAATGAAATTTGCTTCTCTTAGAGGCTCCGCAAGCCAAATCGGGGGATCGGTTTATATGGGGGCTATATATAATTATGGACAGATATGGACCAATTTTTGCATGGTTGTTAGAGACTATATACTAACACCTCGTACCAAATTTCAGACGCATCGGATGAATTTTGCTCATCCATGAGGCTCCGGAGGTCAAATCCGGGGATCCGTTTATATGGGGGCTATATATAATTACGGACCGATATGGACTAATTCCTGCATGGTTGTTTGAGATCATATACTTACACCATGTACAAAATTTCAGCCGGATCGAATGAAATTTGCTTCTCCTAGAGGCTCCGCAAGCCAAGTATGGGGATCGGTTTATATGGGGGCTCTATATAATTATGGACCGATGTGGACCAATGTTTTCATAGTTGTTAGGGACCATATACTAAACCATGTACCAAATTTCAGCCGGATCGGATGAAATTTGCTTCTCTTAGAGGCTCAAATCTGGGGATCGGTTTATATGGGGGCTATATATGATTATGGACCGATTTAGAACAATTTTTGCATGTTTGTGAGAGACCATATACTAACACGATGTACCAAATTTCAACCGGATCGGATGAATTTTGCTCCTCCAAAAGGCTCCGCTAGCCAAATCTGAGCGTCGGTTTATATGGGGGCTATACGTAAAAGTAGTCCGATATGGCCCATGTGCAATACCATCCGACCTACATCAATAACAACTACCTGTGCCAAGTTTCAATTCGATAGCTTGTTTCGTTCGGAAGTTAGCGTGATTTCAACAAACGGACGGACGGACATGCATAGATCGACTCACCGTGGTGCAATGGTTAGCATGCCCGCCTTGCATACACAAGGTCGTAGGTTCGATTCCTACTTCGACCGAACACCAAAAAGTTTTTCAGCGGTGGATTATCCCACCTCAGTAATGCTGGTGACATTTCTGAGTGTTTCAAAGCTTCTCTAAGTGGTTTCACTGCAATGTGGAAAGCCTTTCGGACTCGGCTATAAAAAGGAGGTCCCTTGTCATTGAGCTTAACATGGAATCGGGCAGCGCTCAGTGATAAGAGAGAAGTTCACCAATGTGGTATCACAATGGACTGAATAGTCTAAGTGAGCCTGATACCTCGGGCTGCCATCTAACCTATCCTAACCTAGATCGACTCAGAATTTCACCACGACCCAGAATATATATATAGTTTATGGGGTCTTAGAGCAATATTTCGATGTGTTACAAACGGAATGACAAAGTTAATATACACTCCATCCTATGGTGGAGGGTATAAAAATATTTTTGAAAAATATCTTTCATTGATAGGCTAAGAAGTTTCCGAACCGCCCACGTATACGGCCGTAAGTTCGGCCAGGCGGAATCTTATGTACCCTCCACCATGGATTGCGTAGAAACTTCTACTAAAGAAGTCATCCACAATTAAATTACTTGGGTTGCGGCCGATGGCAAGGCATCATCATCTTCTAAATTGTAAGTTAGTCCATGCGGTATATATAGTAGACAAAACAAAGGTCGATTAAATATATCTATATTCAGTTCTTGCTTTGCACAATATTCCTCTCCAACTACGTGGTGCTTCATACATTTTTTATAGAAATAGAATTTAGACACAATTTTCTGCAGAAATAAAATTCTGACAAAATTTTCTATAGAAATAAAATTTTGACAAAATTTTCTATGGCATTAAAATTTTGGTAGATTATTTTTTGGCTCAAGTGGCAATCGTGATTTTTCTGTGATTGGGGATCGGTTTATATGGGGGCTATATATAACTATGAACCGATGTGGACCAATTTTTGCATGGTTTTTAGAAACCATATACTAACACCCTGTACCAAATTTCAACCGGATCGGATGAAATTTGATTCTCTTAGAGGCTCCCCAAGCCAAATCTGGGAATCGGTTTATATGGGGGCTATATATAATTATGAACCGATGTGGACCAATTTTTGAATGGTTATTAGAGACTATATACCAACACCATGTTCCAAATTTCAGCCGGATCCGATGAAATTGTAGTATTTGAATCAGTTTTGCGAGCTTTCGCGAGTATAATGCAGCTACATTTAAATCGAGACCAATTTCAAATAAAGTTGGCATGCATAGTGAAAATGTTATTTCCATTCCCTGTGCACAATTTTAAGTAAATCGGAGGGAAATGTTGAACTACGGTGGTCATATGACTGCAAATCGGATGACAGATATATATGGGAGCTATATCTAAATCTGAACCAAATTCAGTATACATATTTATTATGTTAGTTCTATTGCCTGGTGCAAAATTTCACGTAAATCGGAACGAAATATTGGCCTCAGGGGCCATAGGAGTGTAAATCAGGCGAATGCTATATATGGGAGTTATTACTTAATCTGAACCGATTTCAACCGAATTCGGTGTGCATATTTATAATGTTAATTCTACTCCCTGTCCAAAATTTCACGTAAATCGGAACAAAATATTGGTCTCTGGGGCCACAGGAGTGTAAATCGGGCGAAAGCTCTATATGGGAGCTATATCTAAATCTGAACCGATTTCAGCCAAATTCGGTATGTATTTTTATAATCTTAATTATACTCCCTGCGTAAAATTTCATGTAACTCGGAGTAAAACTTTGGCCTCTGTGGCCATAGGAGTGTAAATCGGGCGAAAGCTATATATGGAAGCTATATCTAAATCTGAACCGATTTCAACCAATTTCGGTATGCATATTTATAATATTAATTCTACTTCCTGTGCAAAATTTCACGTAACTCGGAACTTAAAATTGGGAGTGTAAATCGGGCGAAAGCTATATATGAAAGCTATATCTGAACCTGAACCGATTTGAATGATATTCTGCAAAATTTGCGAGACTCAAAATATTCAATTATTCGAAATTGGAAGAAGATCGGTTGATAAATACGTCATTTATGACCAGATCGGTTATAAATATATATAACAGCTATATCTAAATCTGAACCGATTTTCAATAGGGATCGTCTATGAGCCGAAAAAGGACCCTATGCCAAATTTGAGGACGATCGGACTTAAACTGCGAGCACACAAAAATACATTAACAGACAGACATCGCTAAATCGACTCAGAAGTTAATTCTAAGCCGATCGGTATACTACTCCTTCTCGGCGTTACATACAAAAGCACAAACTTATTATACCCTTTACCACAGTAGTGGTGAAGGGTATAAAAATACCTCTCGGATCACGAAAAAAAAAAAATTTATATGAAAAACTTAATTTACTCACATCTCATAAATGATGCGTCCTAGAGCGAAATGGAGCTTAATTCGTGATCGAAAATTTCAATCGAATCCTGAAAAAATTTTTAATTTTTATATGAAAAACTTCTTTTGCTCATCTTCTAAATATATAAAACCAAACTATATTTATTTGTTTGTATGTTCCGGGTAAGCTCGAAAACGGCTGAATCGATTCATTGGAATTTTTTTAAATTCTCTGATATACTGGAAATTTACAGAGAATTTGGGGGATATTTTCAAATAAATATATGGTAGCTTATTTTGTAATATTTCGTTGGGGAGGGGGACCTCCCCCTTGAACTTCCTTTTGAAAATTGGGCTTATGTTCTCTGATTTCTTATTTAGTCAGAGAGAGGGAACCTCCTCTTTCCACAACTTTTTTAGTAAAGGGTGATTTGTTAAGAGCTTGATAACTTTTTTTAAAAAAAAACGCATAAAATTTGCAAAATCTCATCGGTTCTTTATTTGAAACGTTAGATTGGTCCATGACATTTACTTTTTGAAGATAATTTCATTTAAATGTTGACCGCGGCTGCGTCTTAGGTGGTCCATTCGGAAAGTCCAATTTTGGGCAACTTTTTCGAGCATTTCGGCCGGAATAGCCCGAATTTCTTCGGAAATGTTGTCTTCCAAAGCTGGAATAGTTGCTGGCTTATTTCTGTAGACTTTAGACTTGACGTAGCCCCACAAAAAATAGTCTAAAGGCGTCAAATCGCATGATCTTGGTGGCCAACTTACCGGTCCATTTCTTGAGATGAATTGTTCTCCGAAGTTTTCCCTCAAAATGGCCATAGAATCGCGAGCTGTGTGGCATGTAGCGCCATCTTGTTGAAACCACATGTCAACCAAGTTCAGTTCTTCCATTTTTGGCAACAAAAAGTTTGTTAGCATCGAACGATAGCGATCGCCATTCACCGTAACGTTGCGTCCAACAGCATCTTTGAAAAAATACGGTCCAATGATTCCACCAGCGTACAAACCACACCAAACAGTGCATTTTTCGGGATGCATGGGCAGTTCTTGAACGGCTTCTGGTTGCTCTTCACTCCAAATGCGGCAATTTTGCTTATTTACGTAGCCATTCAACCAGAAATGAGCCTCATCGCTGAACAAAATTTGTCGATAAAAAAGCGGATTTTCTGCCACTGATTTTGGTAATAAAATTCAATGATTTGCAAGCGTTGCTCGTTAGTAAGTCTATTCATGATGAAATGTCAAAGCATACTGAGCATCTTTCTCTTTGACACCATGTCTGAAATCCCACGTGATCTGTCAAATACTAATGCATGAAAATCCTAACCTCAAAAGAATCACCCTTTATATTGAACAAATTAAATTATCATATTTACTTGAAATTTACAAAGGACGTAGGGGGAGATTATGATTTTTTTATATTTGTGGGGGGGGGGCATTTTCAACCAGGGATCCGGAGGGGTCTATTTTTTTCGCTCCGCTCCGCTCCCGCTCCGGAGAAAAATAAATCGCTCCGCTCCGAGAAAAAAAAAAATCGCTCCGCTCCGCTCCTCTTCGAGAAAATTATAGTACAAACATTGTATTATTTGTTCAATTGAGTTTTATTTTATGGAGGCACAGCGTGACCCCATTTGTCGAAATCGGGCAATACATATATATGGGAGCTATATCTAAATTTGATCCGATTTCTTCCAAATTCAATAGCGTTCGTCCTTGTGCCCAAAAAACTCCCTGTACCAAATTTCATCGAAATCGATTAATAATTGCGACCGGAATCCTGTTAACAACAAATACATGGACAGACGGACGGACACCAAGCGCTAGATCGACTCAGGAGGTGATTCTGAGTCGATCGATATATATTTTATGGGGCCTAAAATCAATATTTCTGGTAGGCACATTTTTTGGCAGATCAAACTTATTATACCCTAACCACTATGTGGTTTAGGGTATAATGACTTTAAAACAATGTGTTGAAACATTTTATTAATTTTGAAGATTTTTTCAGAAATATGAAATCCATTTTGACTTCATTAAAACGAAATTTTCATTCATGTTAGGATACACATTTTTATGTCGAATCACTTAGCTATAAGGGCAAACAGCCTTATTTGAAAAGTTTAGAGACTTTTAGACAAGGAAAAAACTTTATTTCAGAGAAATACGTCTTCTATTCTAAGCAAACTTCGTATTCGTATTTTAAGCATGTGAAATATTTGGCCTCCCGACAATATTCTTTGCGGTGCACCATCTACTATTTAATATGTGATAGAAACCAAATTTATGAAAATGGACCAAAATGGACCAAATTCTGTTTGGTCCGACCATCGGACCAAATTTAAAAATTAGAAATCTTTTGGACCAATTTTGGTCCGATCGGACAAAACGGCAACGCTGATTGGAATTGAAAGTCTATACACAGAGTAGAAGTAACTACTCTCCGAAAGTTTTTTTTGTTGTTTTGCAACAGACGTAGAGAAGAGGTTTTGTTATATTTGTAATGTATGTGTGTATGTTTATGTTTGCAACAACCTCCATCGAAATCAGTCCGTGGCATACCTACGAATATTCTTACTCAGATCTACTATTACTTAATTTCGCTTTTTTCCCCTTTATTGTAAAAATACATTTTCGAACAGCGTTTTTAAGAAATGTTCGTTCTCAAAAAAGTAGATAACATGCATTAATACAAATGAAGTCATTAGTTTTCAATGTTTTCAACCAAATTTTTCAACCAAAATTGAAACTATCCATAATTTTAATTAAATTTTCGAGAACTAATTTCAGAAATAAGAGAATGCTAGGATATAGTACAATAGTAAAGCAAATATGAATGTCCTTACTCTGAAAAAAAGCATGCCCGGTTCCAAAGAATTTGTCTTTACTTTAACAGTTTGGGTATTAATTCCGAGCCAAAGAAGCGGAGAATACAAGTAAGGATACTTTAAAGACGCAATTATCTTTTAAATTTGGGGGTTATGGACTTGCTTCTAGGATGCAAATGTTAATTTTTCATTTTTTTGATTTTTTTCGTCAGTTGTTATCAAAATCCTTTAAAAACGAGTTAACGACAATTTTATTTTCCATATTAAGACTAGACTTCCAGTAGAAATTATGCTATGTTTCAAGTAAAAAGCGTCTTTAAAATAAAGTGTTGAAAAACATGTCTTATTTTTTAACGATTTTTTGCTTTGTAGGCAAGATGCAAAAAGGAAACAAATTAAAAGACAATTTTATTAATTTTAAAGAATTTTTCTTAATTATTAAAGTCACGTTGACCTTACCTCAAAAATTGTATCTTTCATGTTATGATACACATTTTTAAGTAAAATCACTTAATTATAAGGACATTACAACTTCATTCAAAAGTTTATTGACTTTTGGACAAGGAAAAAAACTTTATTTTAGAGAAATGCGTCTTCCATGTTAAGCAAAATTTGCATTCGTATTTTAAGGACATGAAATCTTTGACTTCACGACAATATTTTTTTCAGTGTAGAAAACTAAAAAATTAAATATAAATAAGATCGTTTAATTGCATTTATTTGACGTTCATTACAAACATCTTTGCAGTAATACGGGATGAAATTGATCGAAAGTACTGTTGTTACTTTTACAACACATACTAGAGATATATTTTGACATTTGCCGTTTTTGAAAACAATTACTAAAAAAACACGTTGTGCTTTCCCCAATGTACGTACGTACAAAAATACATGTCGTACATTTTAAACATTTACTCACAGTACTCTAAGTACTAGCTATATTTGAAATTACCTACACAGTGTAATTTCAAAGTTACACATTTCATTCAAGTAATATTTTATTCGGAGCGGAGCGGTTTTTCATTTGGAAACCGCTCCGCTCCGGATTTTAGAAATGCCGCTCCCACTCCGGCAAAAAAAGGGCTTGCTCCGCTCCGCTCCGGATCCCTGTATTCAACCAATCTTTTTTACGTATGTTCAGTATTCAAGTCGTTCTACACTTTCCCTGTGAATTTCAAGCGTGGTATGTCAAGGGGAGGTATTCTACCTATCATACAACTATATACAAAGAACTACGAGTATATACAAAGAATGTTTCCCGACCAATAAAATGGAAAAAGTAAAAGTACTTAAAAAATTGAGCATAGTAATATTTGCTAAATTTTTGGGCACGGAGAAGATGCCTTTCCCGAACATATATCGGAAAATCAAGGACCCTCTACGTTGCCTGTCAATTCTATGTAAAGTTATTTACTTAAAAAAGTGTGGCAATGAGCCCGCGAAAATATCAAAAAATGATGTACCGAGTTTTCAAAAAATCAGCCTAGGGCAACCCCCTCATCTTCCTTCACATCTCCCCGCCCATATATTTCCTGGATGTGTAAATTAACCAAACGTACGGACATGCGAACACACCAAGCCTGCGCTATTTACACCGAAAGAATTTTCTTCGTAAAAAGAACGAAAAATTTCGTTAAAAGTACGAAATTTGTCATTGTTTTACAACCAAAGAAACTTTTCATTAAAAGTACGAAATATTTCGTACTTTTTACGAAGAAATGTTCTTCCAAAATTTTCGTACTTTGTAAGAAAAAAATTCGTACTTTTTATGAAGAATCTTCGTACTTTTTATGAAAAATCTTCGTACTTTTTATGAAACAATTTCGTTCTTTGTATGAAAATGTTTCGTACTTTTTATGAAAAACTTTCATAGTTTTTATGAAAAATGTTCGTACTTTTTATGAAAAACTTTCGTACTTTTTTTTTCAAAAATGTTCGAACTTTTGGAGAAAAATTTACAGTCGAAAGTGCATTTGGTTGTAGTTACAAATGTGAAAAATGACATCACTACTTTACATCTTAAGTTTTTTAATAATTTTTAGTTTTATTGCTTCACTTTTATTCATAGCGCTCTATCACCCAAATGAGAAGTAGCATAGACTTGCATAAAAAAATAGAATAAAGGAATACACTCAAGCTCATTATAAAAGACAATTTTATGTCGCGAACGGAAATTTTAAAACTACAATGAAACTTCTTCGTTATTTCAAAGAACATGTTTCGTACTTTTTATGAAGAAATTTTAACGCAGAATGTTTCGTAAAATATTCGTAAAAACTTCTTCACAAAATTCATGAAATATGAAGAAAGTTTCGTTAAAAGTACGAACTTTTTACGAAGAAAAGTTAATGTAGAATATTTCGTAGAAGTTTCGTATATTCGTAAAATGTTCTTCGTAAAATTTACGAAAATGAATGAAATTTTCGTTATTTTAATGAAGAATTCACGAAGAATAGTTAATGAAGAATTCTTCGTAAAATTAACGAAGAGAATTCTTTCGGTGTACGACAGTTTAAAAATAAGCATAAATTCACTGTGAGATTCTCATGAGAACTTATTTCTCTCAATGAGATTCGGACCCATGAAGAAGTAATAATTTATCAAGTTTTGTTGTTGTATGTCTATAGGCTGATACAGATAAATAATGAATCTTAAATATGTAAATATATCCATTCTCAATAAAGTTAAAGGAGGCATATACAATTGAGTCAGTTTACACGCGAACACATACATAGATATTCTAAAATACACTCCAAGCGTGAACAAGTGTTAATATCCCCTTGTATCTCTTTGAATTTATGATCTATGAAAACTTAGAGAGCATTCGAGTGTATTGCTTATGTGCATTAGAGGTGGAATATGTATGAGTGTATTAGCTTAAACATTCTAAGTAAGTAAAATTCTCAAAAAATTTAAAGAGAAACTGCAAGTGAACCATTTTGTAACTAAGAGAAAATATGGTATGCTATGACTTCGTCGCAAAGTTTTTATATGTCAGTCAAACTTGCACACAGCTAAACAAGAACTGCGAGTATTTAACATAGTTACTCAATAGTTGTATGAATGTTAAGTGAATTACAAAGAGTTGTACATACTGACAAAAAAAGGAAAAAGCCTAACACCATATACGTGTAATAACTACAATTACCAATAAATATGTACACTAACATATAAATATGAGAAACTTACCCAAATGTAATCACTACTGTGGGCTGTTTTTTTACTTATAACACAAATATAATAATACAACATTATTATTTTATTAAAAAATTTTACTTTGAAGTTCGATGATATTAATTATTACAAAAAAATTCATGACAATCGCCCGAAAAAAACACTTTATTATAACTGACTTTAGTAATAGAAAAAACACACAACACCATATTATATTACATAAAAAAATATATACGTTAATACCAATCACTTTACCAATGAACCGCACAACCCGAATTAAAGTATCGAACTAAAATTACAAAACATAGTCTCATTGTCAGATGCCACATATTAGCATATTTTCCAATGAGGGGAAATGGATGTAGATAAACGCATGTGTACACAATGGAAACGGATATTCTCCAACTAATAAGGTTGGACCTCATATCAGATATAATGATCGGGAGAGATTAATTATCTCCCCACTAAAGGGAGAGTGAAAAATTATAAGAGTCTACAACAACTATCAGACTTTAGAACCACCTAGCGGAATTTTGTGGAACTATTATCATAGCGGTTTATGTCTTGCGCGATTTAATATTGGTTAATCACAGTCACGCACACTCACACCATTGCCACAGCGAGACGTAACATCATATTCTATTTTTATACCGTTCACAATAAGTTAGATAGACAAAGTTAATATACCCCCCATATATTTACTTTGTCATTCCGTTTGTAACACATCGAAATATTGCTCTACGACCCCATAAAGTACATATACGAGTATTCTGGGTCGTGGTGAAATTCTGAGTCGATCTAAGCATGTCCGTCCGTCATCATTTCATCACGCTAACTTCCGAACGATACAATCCATCGACTTGAATAAGTAGTTGTTATTGATGTAGGTCGGATGGTATTGCAAATGGGCCCTATTGGACCACTTTTACGTATAGCCCCCATATAAACCGACCCCCAGATTTGGCTTGCGGATCCTCTTAGAGAAGCAAATTTCATCCGATCCGGTTGAAATGTGGTACGTGGTGTTAGTATATGGTCTCCAATAACCATGCAAAAATTGGTCCATTTCGGTGCATAATTATATATAGTCCCCATATAAACCGATCCCCAGATTTGGCCTCCGGTGTCATAAAATGAAAGAAAAAATGTTTGGGTCAACTTGACTTTAATAATTCAGAAAAATTCTTTAAATTTAATGAAATTGTCTTTAAATTTGGTGTCGTTTTGCATCTTCACTACAAAGCAAAAAATCGTTCAAATATAGGACATGTTTTTCAACACTTTATCTTCAAGACGTTTTTTTATTGAAACATAGCATAATTTCTACTGAAAGTCGAGTCTTAATTTGGAAAATAAAGTTGTCGTCAACTCGTTTTTAAAGGACTTTTATAGCGTATGAGGAAAAAAAGCTGAAAAACGAAAAATTAACATATGCTTCCTAGAAGCAAGAACACGAAATCTAAATTTAAAAGAGAATTGTGTCTTAAAAGTATCCTTACTTGTATTCTCCGCTTCTTTGGCTCGGAATCAATACCAAAATTTTTAAAGTAAAGACAAAATCTTTGGAACCGGGCATGCTTTTTTTTCAGTGTATATGGGAACTAACAACCATGCAAAAATTAGTCCATATCGGTTCATGATTAAATATAGCCTATATATAAAACGATCCCCACATTTGGCTTCCGGAGCTTCTTGCAGTAGCAAAATTCACCCGATCCGGTTGAAATTTTGTACGTGGTGTTAGTATGAGGTAGAGGTGTGCACGTGACACGAAATTTTCGTGACTCACGAACATTTTCGTGACTCACGCGTGAGTCGTGAGTCACGCTCATGGCAACGGCGTGAGTGTGCGTGAGCGTGATTAACAAACCAAAATGTCGTGCGTGAGCGTGAGTCACGAAAATATTATCTTCGTGAGTGTGCGTGAGTAAAGATTTACGCTCACGAAAATAATCCCGCTCATCAACATAAAACGCTTAAGAGTTAAATTCATTTACAATTTTAGTGACACCTGGGATGTTAAGAGTGTAATAACGCTCTCGATTTTAATAATGCTCATGTTTTCAGACACGTCGCTAAGGTAAATTGCTCATAAAATTGTTCGTGAGTCACGACATTTTTCTTGAGTAACGATATTTTTCGTGAGTCACGGTATTTTTTGTAACTCACGACATTTTCGTGCGTGAGTGTGCGTGAGTACAATTTTTCTTTTCGTGAGTGTGCGTGAGCGTGAGTCCTACCAACCAATATCATGCGTGAGTGTGCGTGAGTAAGATTTTTCCGTCGTGAGTGTGCGTGAGCGTGAGTAAAATATTACTCACGTGCACACCTCTAGTAGAGGTGTGCACGTGACACGAAATTTTCGTGACTCACGAACATTTTCGTGACTCACGCGTGAGTCGTGAGTCACGCTCATGGCAACGGCGTGAGTGTGCGTGAGCGTGATTAACAAACCAAAATGTCGTGCGTGAGCGTGAGTCACGAAAATATTATCTTCGTGAGTGTGCGTGAGTAAAGATTTACGCTCACGAAAATAATCCCGCTCATCAACATAAAACGCTTAAGAGTTAAATTCATTTACAATTTCAGTGACACCTGGGATGTTAAGAGTGTAATAACGCTCTCGATTTTAATAATGCTCATGTTTTCAGACACGTCGCTAAGGTAAATTGCTCATAAAATTGTTCGTGAGTCACGACATTTTTCTTGAGTAACGATATTTTTCGTGAGTCACGGTATTTTTTGTAACTCACGACATTTTCGTGCGTGAGTGTGCGTGAGTACAATTTTTCTTTTCGTGAGTGTGCGTGAGCGTGAGTCCTACCAACCAATATCATGCGTGAGTGTGCGTGAGTAAGATTTTTCCGTCGTGAGTGTGCGTGAGCGTGAGTAAAATATTACTCACGTGCACACCTCTAGTATGAGGTCTCTAACAACCATCCTCATATTGGTCCCTATCGGTTCATAATTATATGGTATATAGCCCCCATATAAACCGGTCCTCAGATTTGACCTCCGGATCCTCTTGGAGGAGCACACTTCATCCGATTCGGTTGAAATTTGGTAGATTGTGTTAGTATGTAGCATCTAACAACCATGCCAAACTTGGTCATTATCGGTCTATAGGTATATATAGACAATCATTTTCGACAAATTTAAGAAAATTTATGAGACAAAATTGTTATTTTTTACTTATTAAAGAAAATGTAGTCGTTTGAATGGAGTTCAAAATTGCAAGAATGTCTTTAGTGTCATACGAAGTTTAAGATTGGAGCATTATTGGTAAAATTTACAAATTTTAAGAAATTCTGAACTACTTTGTATAGCGTTATTTTAGGAAACCACCGATTTATAATTTTCCTAGGTTGGCGTTTTAGTTGAAATGATAATAAAACACCCAAGACATAAACCGCTAAGATAACAGTTCCACCAAATTCCGCTAGGCGGTTCTATGTCAGATAGATTGTTATACACTATCATAATGTTTCACTCTCGTTTCTGTGGGGAGATAATTAATCTCTCCCGATCATTTTATCTGAAATGAGATTCTCCAACCTTATCCATTGTAGAATATCCGTTTCCATTGTGCACTTGAGTTTATCTACATCCATTTTCCCTCATTGGAAAATATGCTTCTAAATATGTAGTATACGCCAATGAGACAACCATTTGTAATTTTAGTTCGATAGTTTAATTCGGGTCGTGCGGTTTATTGGTAAAGTGATAGGTATTAATGTATTTCATTGTTTGTTTTTATGAAATAAAATATGCTTATGTGTTTTGTTCATAACTAAATTCAGTTATAATAGAGTGTTTCTTCTGTCGTTTTTCATGAATAGTTTATAATAATTAATAATATCGAATGTCGAAGTACAAAATAAAGTTTTATAAAATAATAATGCTGAATTATGAACATATTTGTGTTATAAGTAAATAGCATACAAAGTTACTTATTACATTTGGGTAAGTTTATTTTTTATCTCATATATTACATGTTATTGTACATACTTTGGCAACTGTATCTATTAGGCTTCTCCTTTCATATGTGCAGCATGTACAACTCTTGGCAATTCATTTTTTGTATGTTTGTCAGATACATAAAAACTTTGCGCTCAAATCATAGCGTTACCTATTCTCTCTTACAAAACGGTCCAATTGCATGTTCTCCTTAAATTGTTAGAGAAATTTACTAAGAGAGAGAGCATACTTAGAATGTTTACACCAGGGTTGCCATTTTGGTCCGATCGGACAAAAATTGGTCCAAGAAATTATTAATTTTTAAATATAGTCCGATTTTGCGATAACTTTATATAGAAATAAAATTTTGACAAAATTTTCTAAAGAAATAAAATTTTGACAACATTTTCTAAAGAAATAAAATTTGTTGTCGTTTTTTTATTTCAGCTTAAAACCATACATTGACTAAACTACAAGAGTAGCTTAACCAACAGAGGAAAAGAATGTTTGTCAAATTTATTTGGGCAAAGCCCTATAGACTGCAAGATGGTTGGATGGACGCACGTTTCGGAATTACCACATTCCTCATCAGCATCCTCTACTTGCAGCAAAACTATCAACCAATTATCAGAATAAATTCAGGCAGTTTATTAAACCCAACAAAAACCACACTTGAACCCTCCGAAAAAAGGTTTTACATTGATAGCCGGCTTATGCCAAATGAATTCGAAACAAACATATCTCTTTTCCTATGCCACTGTCAAATCATCGATTTGAATTCACATGGCTGGGTTTATTTTGAGCGTGCCTCCTCTTCTTTTTCCATTTGTTTTGTTTTGTTATTGTTGGTTTTGTTCTTTAAGCATTGTTGTCGTTTTTTTATTTCAGCTTAAAACCATACATTGACTAAACTACAAGAGTAGCTTAACCAACAGAGGAAAAGAATGTTTGTCAAATTTATTTGGGCAAAGCCCTATAGACTGCAAGATGGTTGGATGGACGCACGTTTCGGAATTACCACATTCCTCATCAGCATCCTCTACTTGCAGCAAAACTATCAACCAATTATCAGAATAAATTCAGGCAGTTTATTAAACCCAACAAAAACCACACTTGAACCCTCCGAAAAAAGGTTTTACATTGATAGCCGGCTTATGCCAAATGAATTCGAAACAAACATATCTCTTTTCCTATGCCACTGTCAAATCATCGATTTGAATTCACATGGCTGGGTTTATTTTGAGCGTGCCTCCTCTTCTTTTTCCATTTGTTTTGTTTTGTTATTGTTGGTTTTGTTCTTTAAGCATTGTTGTCGTTTTTTTATTTCAGCTTAAAACCATACATTGACTAAACTACAAGAGTAGCTTAACCAACAGAGGAAAAGAATGTTTGTCAAATTTATTTGGGCAAAGCCCTATAGACTGCAAGATGGTTGGATGGACGCACGTTTCGGAATTACCACATTCCTCATCAGCATCCTCTACTTGCAGCAAAACTATCAACCAATTATCAGAATAAATTCAGGCAGTTTATTAAACCCAACAAAAACCACACTTGAACCCTCCGAAAAAAGGTTTTACATTGATAGCCGGCTTATGCCAAATGAATTCGAAACAAACATATCTCTTTTCCTAAATTTTGACAAAATTTTCTAAAGAAATAAAATTTTGACAAAATTTTCTAAAGAAATAAAATTTTGACAAAATTTTCTAATGAACGAAAATCTTAACAAAGTTTTCTACAGAAATAAAATATTGTCAAAATTTTCTATAGAAATAAAATTTTGTCAAAATTTTCTATACAAATAAAATTTTGACAAAATTTTCTATAGAAATAAAATTTTGACAAAATTTTCTATAAAAATGAAATTTTGACAAAATTTTCTATAAAATTGGAAATAAAATTTAAAAAAAAAATTCTATAGAAATAAAATTTTTACGAAATTTTCTATAGAAATAAAATTTTGACAAAATTTTCTATAGAAATAAAATGTTGACAAAATTTTCAATAGAAATAAAATTTTTACAAAATTTTCTATAGAAATAACATTTTGACAAAATCTTCTAGAGAAATAAAATTTTGACAAAATTTTCTACAGAAATAAAAGTTTGACATAATTTTCTCTAAAAATAAAATTTTGACAAAATTTTCTTATGAACGAAAATCTTAATAAAGTTTTCTACAGAAATAAAATTTTGTCAAAATTTTCTATAGAAATAAAAGTTTGTCAAAATTTTCTATACAAATAAAATTTTGACAAAATTTTCTATAGAAATAAAATTTTGACAAAATTTTCTATAGAAATGAAATTTTGACAAAATTTTCTATAAAATTTTCTATAAAATTTAAAAAAAATTTCTATAGAAATAAAATTTTGACAACATTTTCTATAGAAATAAAATTTTGACAAAATTTTCTATAGAAATAAAATGTTGACAAAATTTTCTATGGAAATAATATTTTGTCAAAATCTTCTAGAGAAATAAAATTTTGACAAAATTTTCTATAGAAAAAAAAGTTTGACATGATTTTCTCTAAAAATAAAATTTTGACAAGATTTTCTAATGAACGAAAATTTTAACAAAGTTTTCTACAGAAATAAACTTTTGTAAAAATTTTCTAGAGAAATAAAATTTTGTCAAAATTTTCTATAGAAATAAAATTTTGACAAAATTTTCTATACAAATAAAATTTTGACAAAATTCTGTATAAAATAAAACTTTGACAAAATTTTCTGTAGAAATGAAATTTTGACTTAATTTTCTATAAAATTGGAAATAAAAGTTTGAAAAAAAATTCTATAGAAATAAAATTGTGACAAAATTTTCTATAGAAATAAAATTTTGACAAAATTTTCTAGAGAAATAAAATTTTGACAAAATTTTCTAGAGAAATAAAATTTTGACAAAATTTTCTACAGAAATAAAATTTTGACAAAATTTTATATAGAAATAAAATTTTGACAAAATTTTCTATAGAAATAAAAGTTTGACATAATTTTCTCTAAAAATAACATTTTGACAAAATTTTTTATACAAACACATTTTTTTTGACAAAATTTGACAGTTAAAATTTTTTGGTCCAATTTTGGAAAAATTTTGGTCCAAAATAAAAATTCATGGTGGCAACGCTGGTTTACACTGTCTTTATTCGTATGGGTGTATGTTATGTCAGCTCTAATGTATATTGGCAATACACGTGAATGACCCCTAATTTTTAGATCATAACTAGAGATCAAACACAACCCCACACTTGACAAAATTTTCTATAGAAATAAAATTTTGACAAAATTTTCTATTAAATTTAAATTTTGAAAAAATTTTCTATAGAAATAAAAGTTTGAAAATTTTTTCTATTAAATAAAATTTTGACAAAATTTTTTATAGAAATAAAATTTTGTCAAAATTTTCTAAAGAAATAAAATTTTGTCAAAATTTTCTATAGAATTAAAATTTTCACCAAATTTTCTATAGAAATAAAAGTTTGACATAATTTTCTCTAAAAATAAAATTTTGACAAAATTTTCTATAGAAATAAAATAGTGACAAAATTTGAAAGTTAAAACTTTTATGGAAAAGTTTTAACTTTTAAATGATATTAATATAATTCGGGAAAATGGTCTGCTAGTACGAATTTTGGTCCAATTTTAGAAAAATGCTGGTTCAAAATAAAAATTCATTGTGGCAACGCTGGTTTTCACTGTCTACCCATACGGTGTATGTCAGCTCTAATTTATATTGGCAATACACGCGAATGACCCCTAATTTTTAGATCATAACTACAAAAGAGATAAAAAACAACCCCACACTTGACAAAATTTTCTACTAATTTAAAATTTTGAAAAAAAAATTCCATAGAAATAAAAGTTTGAGAAAATTTTCTATAGAAATAAAATTTTAACAAAATTTTCTATAGAAATAAAATTTTAACAAAATTTTCTATAGAAATAAAATTTTGTCACAATTTTCTATAGAAATAAAATTTTGTCAAAATTTTCTATAGAAATAAAATTTTCACCAAATTTTCTATAGAAATAAAAGTTTGACATAATTTTCTCTAAAAATAAAATTTTGACAAAATTTTCTATAGAAATAAAATTTTGACAAAATTTGAAAGTTAAAACTTTTTTGGAGGAGTTTTAACTTTTAAATGATATTAATTTAATTCGGGAAAATGGTCACCTGGTACGAATTTTGGTCCAATTTTGGAAAAATGTTGGTCCAAAATAAAAATTCATTGTGGCAACGCTGGTTTACACTGTCTTTACCCATACGGTGTATATCAGCTTTAATGTATATTGGCAATACACGCGAATGACCCCTAATTTTTAGATCATAACTGCAAAAGAGATAAAAAAACCCCACACTTGGAGTTGTATTTTGGAGTGTTTATGTGCGTGTGTGTGGGAGAGTGAAAAATTACTCCTTTGCATATCTCCTTTAACTTTAATACACAGGGAATGGATGTCATACTTAAGAGACATTATTTGTCTGCAACTGTCTGTACCAGAAACTGTCGTATATAGTGTAGTCTTGGTGTCTTATTTTATACATTTTTTTTGTCATATCATTTTGAATACACCGTCCGCATGTCCGTACGTTTGGTTAATTCACAAATTATGTAGATTTTGCTAAAAGTTTGTTAAGCATTATTCAAAATACAGAAGATCGGTATTTTGAGAGACAAAGTCATTGTTTTTATTTGCAGTTCCGTTTGTATCACATCGAAATATCGATTTCCGACTATATGAAATGTATACAGATGACTGATAAGCAATGCAATAAGCGCTACATAAAATTAATAAATGCATCACTTGTTCGAGTGCTATTAACAATCAGTCGCACTTCCATTCCCTACCTAAAAATAAGACAGACAAGTATATACAGCAGTAAGTTCGGCCGGGCCGAATCTTAACTACCCACCACCATGAATCAAATAGTATAGTTTCCTTTGAAAATTTCAGGGGGGTTTGATGACAGTTATTCTCCCAAGCAGAGCAGTTCAACCAGAACACTTCCCGAAGTGTAAAGATTTTACCTTTGAAGACTATATCAGATTCTGGATTTATAAGAACCATTTTTGTTGGAGTTTTAGAGGAATCATCAACATCCCTTGTAAGTGTGCATGAAAATGCACTCAAAAAAAAAGTTTACTCGGATCCAAACATTTTGACTTTCCAATAAGGTTTTTGGTATTGATTCCGAGCCAAAGATGCGGCTTCTTTAAATTAAACACATTTTTAGTGACTTATCAGGTTTTAAATCTAGGATCAATAAAATTAAAATTAGGATACAGATCTCATTTATCGAATTTTCATTTTCTTTTCGCGGTATATTAATAAAGCTATTCGGGTACGAATAAATGATAGTTTAACCCTTCGTTGCATGACATTGCATATATGCAATGTTAGTTTCTTGCCTGTCTAGCTCCTATTCTTTTACATATTTTACCATAATTAGTTTTTGTTATTCACATTTTGGAAGCCGTAGATTATATTTGATAAGGATTTTGTCCAGTAACGTAACAATTTCATTTAAATAAAGCGAAATTAAAATAAGCATTTTGAGTACCTCGAAAAATTTAACTTATTTGTTTTAATATTATGAAACTTTCTTAAAATTTTTTTAAATGTAAATATAAAATGAAAAGTTTAATCTATTCTAAACGCTACGTATATAGTTTTATAATACAAATTATATTTACAAGTGCTCTACAATGAATGATATCATATCTGCAATTTCATGCGTTTGAGCCGATATGAACTGTCATTGCATATATGCCATATAATTGCATATGTGCAATGTCATGCATTCAATCAATTTTTGTTACTACTAGGACACTTAACGACGAATATGAATATAAAGACGAGTAGTTTGTTGATGATGGAGATTTAAACACCGAGTTTGATATAAATCAAGGTCGTAGAAGAAGATTTGAGTTGATCCTTGCCCTACATCGTTGGAGAATCATATAATATACTGGGTTGTAATTGTTACACGTATATCATCGTGATAGATAGGTTAAATGGGTTCAACATTTTTTTGCGGTGGTCTATCTCCTGTCAATATGTTGGTGACAATTTTAGGTGTTTAAAAGCTTCCTCATGGTGGAAGACCGTTCGAACTCGGAACTATAGAGCTTAATATTGAATCGAACTACACTCAGTGATAAACAGAAGGTCAATATTGTGGTATCATAATTAACTGAAAAGTCGCCATTATACCTACCCTAAGTAAAAACGAGGGTCCAGATTTCCATGTATCATATAAGCTGGTATATACCAAAACCAGTTTTCAGCATGTTACGCTCCAACTTTCGTCGCCCCTCCGACCATTGCACTGTTCTACGTGGAACAGTGCAATGGTAAACGGCAAACGGTCTCGCATCTATGGTATTGCGTTCTCCAAGTTCACATCCCTTTGTGTTAAATGCAAAACTGGGGAATTCTGTGCATCAAAAAAGGCAGAAATTGTTTAGAATCCCAAGAGTTTGACTTTTAATATTGCACCCCGAGAAGGAATATGATCACCTCAAACATGTTTCAGAAGTAAAATGTTAGTTTTCGATGGGGAACATTTAACATGTTTGACGCAACCATGCTATCTGATTTTGGCAAACATTTTATGTTTGGCGAGAAAACAATTATTTTTTAGTAAAAATGTTCCATTTTCCCCATCCAGCAATAAAATTTTTCACTTAAAACATTTTTTATCTCATCACTTTTCTCCTCTACCTGTGATATATAGAGATAACAACGTGGACTAAAGAAATTGATTATCTGCATGAAATTGCATATATGCAATGTTACGTAACTTTTGCTTCAGTGATCAGAATCGAACGAAAATTGGTTTACGGTATAATAACTCCATATACAACAATTCTAACATACTAAATAATTTTTATCCTTGCTCAAATTAAATCATGCAACGAAGGGTTAAAAATCCAAATAATGACAGATACTTCAAAGTGTAAAATGTTTTTTAACTCCCAAAAAAAAAAAAAAAAACTTTAAACCAAATATGCTAAATCCTCATAATAAGTATTGGTCTATACTTAACATAAAGGGTTTTTATCTTTAATCTAAAGATTCAATATTTCAGTTAATTTGAGGACGATTTCTTTAAATCAAAAATGTGTTTCTTTACTTCAAGAAAAATGTTCCTTAGTTCAAAGACGACTTTAACGGAGGGACGCAAATTTACAAAATTTGTGTCCTAAATTTAATAAAAACAAGTATATACAGCAGTAAGTTCGGCCGGGCCGAATCTTAAATACCCACCAACATGAATTAAATATTAAGGTTTCCTTTGAAATTTCAGGAGGGCTTGAGGACTTGAGGACACTTCCCGAAGATAAATTTAAAGATTTCACCTATGAGGACTATTTCAGATTCTGGATTTATAAGAACCATTTTAGTTTGAGTTTTAGAGGAATCATTAACATCTCTTGTAAGTGTGCAAGAAAATTACAAAATAATGTCTTGATTTGAAATATTAAATCCGTAGATTTTAACCCGAGAAGTAAAATCTGGAAATTTTACATTGAGTTTCAAGCAATTTTCATGATTAATTGGCCTTCTACACCCTCAAGAAGTGAACTCGGTCTATATGGAGGCATTACAAAATGGACCGATAAAAACTTAATCCGATACACGTTTTTGTGAGCCTAAAATACCAGAATATTTACAATTTCAGGCAAATCGGATAAAAACTACACTGAAAAAACAGTGAACCCACCAGGAAGAAAACTTTCGGTTAATTTTAGAAAATTTTGAATATTTGTAGAAAATTTTAACTAAACAGTATTACAAACGTTGGCATCACGCCGATGTCATAAAAATAAGTACATATTTTTCGACAAATTCAAGAAAATTTATTACACATAAATAAGTTTTTTGTTAAAGAATATTTTGTAGTTTGAAGGAAAAACTTGGTGTTCAAAATTGCAAGAATATTTTTAGTGACATACGAAGTTCATGATGGACGCATTTTTGGTAAAATTTACAAATTTAAAGAAATTCTGAACTATTTTGTGGAAGACACGAATTTAGTTCATCTTTATGCTTCAGTGGAGTATATTTTTTCCTCGGGTTTAGTTAATTTAACTAACGTACACAAAAAATTATTAGAGTAAAGAAAACTTTCTCTAAACATAATAATTGCATGAACTAAAATAAAGTTAATTTGGCTTTAGTGAAATAGAGAGTTCACTTTTTTTTGAGTGTACGGTTTCTATAAACCCAAGGAGTTAAATCGGGAGATCGTTCTTATGGGAGCTATACTAAAATATGGACCGATACTCACCGTTTTCGGCAACCCCTTTATGGCCCGAAAATACCTCTAGATTTCCAATTTCAGGCAAATTGGATAAAAACTTCGGATTCTAGAAGCCCAAGAAGTAAAATCGGGATATCGGTCTATATGGGGCTATCCCAAAACATGGAGCGATACACACCATTTGTGGCACACCTCTTTATGGTCCTAAAATACCTATAAATTTCCAATTTCAGGCAAATTGTATATAAACTACGGATTCTATAAACCCAAGATGTAAAATCGGGAGATCGGTCTATATGGGGGCTATACCAAAACATGGAATGATACGGACCATTTTCGGCACACCTTTTGATGGTCCTCAAGTACCTCTAAATTTTCAATTTCAGGCAAATTGGATAAAAACTACACTGAAAAAACAGTGAACCCACCAGGAAGAAACTTTCGGTTAATTTTAGAAAATTTTGAATATTTGTAGAAAATTTTAACTAACTAGTATTACAAACGTTGGCATCACGCCGATGTCATAAAAATAAGTAAATATTTTCCGACAAATTCAAGAAAATTTATTAGATATAACTAAGTTTTTGTACTTGTTAAAGAACATTTTGTAGTTTGAAGGAAAAACTTGGACTTCAAAATTGCAAGAATGTCTTTAGTGACATACGAAGTTCACGATGGACGCATTTTTGGTAAAATTTGCAAATTTAAGAAAATTCTGAACTATTTTGTGGAAGACAAGAGTTTAGTTAATCTTTATGCTCCATTTGAGTATATTTTTTCCCTCGCTTTTAGTTAATTTAACTAACGTACACAAAAAATTATTAAAGTAAAGGAAACTTTCTCCAAAAATAATAATTCCATGAACTAAATTAAAGTTAAATTGGCTTTAGTGAAATAGAGGGTTCAAATTTTTTTGAGTGTACGGTTTCTATAAGCCCAAGACCCCAAATCGGGAGGTCGGTTTATATGGGGGCTATATATAATTATTAATATATAATTATGGACCGATGTGGACCAATTTTTGCATGATTGTTAGATACCATATACTAACACCATGTACCAAATTTCAGCCGGATCGGATGAAATTTGCTTCTCTTAGAAAGTCTGCAAGCCAAATTTGGGGATCCGTTTATATGGGGGCTATACGTAAAAGTGCACCGATATGGCTCATTTGCAATACCATCCGACCTACCTCAATAAAAACTACTTGTGCCAAGTTTCAAGTCGATAGCTTTTTTCGTTCGGAAGTTAGCGTGATTTAAACAGTCGGACGGACGGACGGACATGCTCAGATCGACTCAGAATTTGACCACGACCCAGAATATATATACTTTATGGGTTCTTAGAGTAATATTTCGATGTGTTACAAACGGAATGACAAAGTTAATATACCCCCATCCTATGGTGGAGAGCATAAAAATATGGGAAACAGTTAAATCTGAGGCAATTTTAAGGAAAGTTCACGAAAGTTTATTTATGATTTATCGCACGATATATATGTATTAGAAGTTTAGGAAGATTAGAATCATTTTTACAACTTTTCGACCAAGCAGTGGCGATTTTACAAGGAAAATGATGGTATTTTGACCATTTTTGACGAAATCAGAAAAACATATATATGGGAGCTATATCTAAATCTGAACCGATTTCAACCAAATTTGGCACGCATGGCTACCATGCTAATTCAACTCCCTGTGAAAAATTTAAATTAAATCGGAGTAAAAGATTGGCCACTGTAGTCATATGAGGCGAACGATATATGGGAGCTATATCTAAATCTGAACGGATTTCAATAAAATTTGGCACACTTGACTTACTAATTGTACTCCTAGTGCAAAATTTCAACCAAATTTGGGTAAAACTCTGGCTTCTGGGACCGTATTAGTCCATATCGGGCGAAAGATATATATGGGAGCTATATCTAAATCTGAACCGATTTCAATAAAATTTGGCGCACTTGACTATAGTACTAATTGTTTTTCTTGTGCAAAATTTTATGCAAATTAGGGTAAAACTCTGGCTCGACAGAATTTGATCGAGTGATATTTAAATGTATGTATTTGGGACAAACCTTTATATATAGCACCCAACACATTTGACGGTTGTGATATGGTATCGAAAACTTAGGGCGTTTTCGTTTCGCAAAAAATATGTTGCCCTGGTGTTACACTACTTTTTTCCTCATTCTATTTTCCCTCAAATTAAAGTGTCATTCCAAAGTTATTGTTAATTCATAATGTTGTGAGGGATACAGGATCCAAAATCTATGACAATGTCCTTCATATTTGGCAATCAATTTCGAGAATGTTGCACATTTTTCTCCAATCGAAATCGCCATTAGATCTACAAAGTGGTGCAGGGTATAATATAGTCGGCTCCGCCCGACTTTAGACTTTCCTTACTTGTTTATATATAATAGAGGGTTTTTTATGACACATGACAGTTGAAATTTAGGTAAAGTGAATTCTGGAAGTGTAATGTGAATGACTACGGTACGGCAGCAGTAGTAGTTGCCTTATGGGACATACACATAGTCGTTGGTTCTAGCCCACATTCTAACGGCCTCCCAATTGTTAAAACGAATATTGCGCTTCCCAATTTATGATTGTCATATTTCTGTAAACCGACATTCTGATAGACTGAGTAAACCTTTATAAACAAAGAGACAGTTTAACCTATGTGACACACGTTTGCAATTGCATAATTTCATAATTATTACAAGAATGTTTTTGTGAAATATGAAAATTCCAACCTTTATTAAGATAGTTTCTTCACGCAAAGAAAAAAAAAACGTTTGGAAAACGTCTACCGAAAACGTTTTTCTTTTGTTAGAGTTTTTTGAATTGCTTCAAAAATTTTAAACTTTTATCACCAAAAAAATTCGTTTGTTACAAAATTTTTATTTTTTTCAATAAAAAAAGTTATTTTTGAAACAACAACACAGTACATTTCGTTTATATCAAACACTGTTCTTTTATGACTATAGGTCTTTAATAAGACACATTTTACAGTTCAAAATTTAATATAGTACAATGTAATGTTGAACATTCCGGAATCTTCCGAACATATCTGGAATATAACAGGTTGGCTGATAAGTCTCATGTCTGACACATAGATGGCGTCGCTAGTATTAAATGCATATTATTTTTATATAGTACCAACCTTCAAATGATTCCTGTCAAAATTTGACGTCTGTAAGTCAATTAGTTTGTGAGATAGAGCGTCTTTTGTGAAGCAACTTTTGTTATTGTGAAAAAATGGAAAAAAAGGAATTTCGTGTTTTGATAAAATACTGTTTTCTGAAGGGAAAAATACGGTGGAAGCAAAAACTTGGCTTGATAATGAGTTTCGGGACTCTGCCCCAGGGAAATCAACAATAATTGATTGGTATGCAAAATTCAAGCGTGGTGAAATGAGCACGAAGGACGGTGAACCCAGTGGACGCCCGAAAGAGGTGGTTACCGGCGAAAACATCAAACAAATCCACAAAATGATTTTGAATGACCGTAAAATGAAGTTGATCGAGATAGCAGAGGCCTTAAAGATATCAAAGGAACGCGTTGGTCATATCATTTATCAATATTTGGATATGCGGAAGATCTGTGCAAAATGGGTGCCGCGCGAGCTCACAACGTGTTGATGATTCTGAGCGGTGTTTGCAGCTGTTAACTCGTAATACACCCGAGTGTTTCCATCGATATGTGACAATGGATGAAACATGGCTCCATCACTACACTCCTGAGTCCAATCGACAGTCGGCTGAGTGGACATCGACCTGTGAACCGTCTCCGAAGCGTGGAAAGACTCAAAAGTCCGCTGGCAAAGTAATGGCCTCTGTTTTTTGGGATGCGCATGGAATAATTTTTATCGATTATCTTGAAAAGGGAAAAACCATCAACAGTGACTATTATATGGCATTATTGGAGCGTTTGAAGGTCCAAATCGCGGCAAAACGGCCCCATATGGAGAGGAAAAAAGTGTTGTTCAACCAAGACAACGCACCGTGCCACAAGTCATTGAGAACGATGGCAAAAATTCATGAATTGGACTTCGAATTGCTTCCCCACCCACCGTATTCTCCAGATCTGGCCCCCAGCGACTTTTTCTTGTTCTCAGATCTCAAAAAGATGCTCGCAAGGAAAAAATTTGACTGCAATGAAAAGGTGATCGCCGAAACTGAGGCCTATTTTGAGGCAAAATCGAAGGGGTACTACCAAAATGGTATCAAAAAATTGGAAGGTCGTTACACCACGTTGCAAATTTCAACCGGATCGGATGAATTTTGCTCCTCCAAGAGGCTCCGGAGGACAAATCTGGGGATCGATTTATATGGGGGCTATATATAATTATAGACCGATATGGACCAATTCTTGCATGGTTGTTAGAGACCATATACTAACACCATGTACCAAATTTCAACCAGATCGGATGAATTTTGCTCCTCTAAGAGTCTCCGGAGGTCAAATCTGGGGATCGGCTTATATGGGGGCTTTATAATTATGGGTCGATGTGGACCAATTTTTATATGGTCATTAGAGAACATATACCAACCAGAGATGGTCTGTATCAAACTTTTTTAGGTTTGCGACTGTCGCAAAGTTGTAAACGTCGTAAACGTCACATACGCGTCGCAAATGTAGAAAAAGTAACAAAAGTCGCAAACTGAAAATACTTTAGTGGCGTCAGCTAGGCGGCGAATTCGATGATATCCAAGACGATGGTATGTGCGAAGAAGTTTCAATTCTTAGGAATGTTCACAATTTTCGGTTTTAGTCCCCACATTTTCCCTATTGCCTTTTGCACGAGTACAAGGTAACCGTGGATTTTCTCGTCCTTTCTTAGCTTTAAGTTCAGTCTCCTGTCCAATATAACCCCAAGGTGTTTTGAACACTCACCAACGGGAATTTCGATACCACCTAAGAAAATAGGCTTGACCATAGGAAACTTTCACAAATTTCTGCAAAAACTCACAGCGAATGCTGTAAAACTAAATTAAAAAATTTTCAGGATTTTTTCTATTCAAAATTTGGTTTTCTACAGTAGGTTTACGACTATTGCGACATACGTATTATACCGTCGCAAAAGTCACAGTTTGTGACAGGCCAACCCTGATACCAACACCATGTACCAAATTTTAGCCAGATCGGATGAAATTTGCTTCTCTTAGAGGCTCCGCAAGCCAAATCGGGGGATCGGTTTATATGGGGCCCATATATAATTATGGACCGATGTGGACCAATTTTTGCATGGTTGTTAGAGACCATATACTAACTCCAAGTACCAAATTTCAGCCGGATCGGATGAAATTTGCTTTTCTTAGAGCAATCGCAAGCCTAATTTGGGTGCCAAGTTTCAAGTCGATAGCTGGTTTCGGTCGGAAGTTAGCGTGATTTCAACAGACGGACGGACGGACATGCTCAGATCGACTCAGAATTTCTCCACGACCCAGAATATATATACTTTATGGGGTCTTAGAGCAATATTTCGATGTGTTACAAACGGAATGACAAAGTTAATATACCCCCATCCTACACAGAAAAAAAAGTGTCTTGTAAATTTAAGGACCATTTTGACTTCCACATAGTTCAACAAATTTACTGTAATATAGTTCATTTTTCGTAACCACAACGAAAATTAACTTAGCTAAAGCAAAACTTATAAAAATTCAGTAAATGTTTTTTAGTTCACTAACTACGAAATGGGAAGGATTTTTCCTTAAATAAATTTCCAACACAGTAGTTAATGCATCGTTGATTCTATTATAAAAATACATGGGCAATATAAAAATCTTACTACGAAATGTGGACAATTTACTAAGACAAAATTTTGTATGGAAAAAAAATTTTTTAGTAAAAATTAACTTAACGACATTACCGATTCGTACGATGACTACCTACAGATTATTTCCCTTTTTATTATATGTTGGAGTGTTTTTACTCACATTGAAAATTTTAGTTAAAATAGAATAAAAATTATTTAATATAATCCTTGACAGGTGTATATAATTTTTATAGATTCCTCATAGATTTGGTATATATTTTACCTTAACTTATAGATAGAATTCCTACTAATCAATAAACGTGCTACTGGAAAATGTGAGTGCATCATGCGAGGGAGTTTTTAGAGACATTTTGTGTATATCTCGTATGATTGTTTGTGTTTGTTATTGCGTCATTTATGCTGTTGTTGGTTGTTTTGATTCTAGAGACAATGGAATGTTCCTTGTGTGTTGTTGGTATCTTTTGTGGAGAGAGTTGTTTTTTTGCAATAGCAAGATCAGAAAGGGATCGTGTGTGTGTGTGGAGTTGTTTTTCTTTACGGCAGGTATGTATCCCTTATGACTATTTGTGTCTTTGAGTTTTATTGTTGCATTCAGTTATGTTGATGCATTTATGAAGTGCACACGTGGATGTAATTTTGCAAAATTGTACGTGCGGTATTGGTGTTTATTAATGAAAATACATTTATTTCGAAACTGAGAAGTGAATGATGTGATGTTAGAGGAATCAAGAACGCTTTTTATTGATAAAAAACAAATAACAGATTAAGGAACTGTATATTTCTGTTAATATGTTAGTTTAAAATTAGTGCGGATTTTAAATTGATATACATAAAAAATATACAACATGAGTGGTAATAGGATGATTTATATTTATTCAACATCTGGATCACAGGTTGAGAAGCAACCATTTTTTTTAATCTATATTTTTTATGTTACAGCAATTCCTACAGGTGAGTACTAAGTTCGAGTTTAGCCGCTAAAATTAAAAATAAATCACTAAGCAAAGTATAAAATTATACGTCTTCGATACAAATTTAAATATAACTTGATGGAGAATAACCCAAATCAAGTTTTTTATAAAGATAATTTTTTATAATGGATTATTAAAGAAAACTTATCATTGAAATTGCAATTTTAGCCGCTAAACTCGAACTTAATATCCACCTTAAATACTAAATGCTATACTGACAAGTGGAAATTATGTCTAATTTTATAATATTTTTTATTTCAAATATATTCTGAGAATAATTTCAATAACGTCCCATTTGTCCATGGATATGATTCCAATAATGTACCTACTGGATGGATTTTTCAATGTGGTAAGTTTTTCTATAAACGGTATTTTGTCCGTTTTTAATAAAACCAAAATTTCAATTTATTAAAAATTATTTTTTTCACTTGCAGGTAGACAGGTCTCGTAATGGTAATTTTTTGAATATTCTTACTGTTTAATACTAATTAAGCTGATATCCTTATTGACTCTAGGAAATACTCTTGAAAACCGTAAGTTAGAGATCAATATGAACGATAGAATTAATTAATAATATTTTTCTTATATTTTGTATAACTTTGCAATTTCAGATGCTTATAAGCCAAATCCGCCCAACAAAAGTTAGCCAAAATCGATGAAATTGGACAATTCAATTGAATATAGCAACTTATGCCACATATATCTTTCATATGGATAGAAAACATGGAAATTTAAATTAATTAGTTTAGTCCTAATAACATAGAATATTACTCTTTTAAAGAAGCAATTACTAACTACCGACAAGTAAATGCGTCCAACGTACTAATAAAAATATTTCCTTTATTGTATATCATAAGCCATAGTTTTGTGTAATATAATAATAATTCTTTGAAATAAAATACTGGTGGTTATAGAAAATTGACTTGTTTTGTACGAAAAATTTCTTAGTTGTATACAGGCTTTTTGTACTTTTGATTCCTCAATTTCTCTACTTTTTTGAAAATTATACCGACAAACAGTTTATTTCAAACCAATTTCTTAATACAGGTTTCCCAAAAAATTGTTAATTTTTCCGGATAGCAGGAATATTTTGAATGAGTTTAACTATATTCTTCCCACAGCATAGTAATAATGAACTAAAATACGATGTAATACATGAACTAATTTATAAGAAAATCATGAACTTATCTAGATGAAAAAAATCTTTGGCGCCAAATCATGGTCATTCTTACTATGGGTTAGTTCATTTTTCATAAAAAATAGTAAACTTTTTTTTCGGTGTATGGTGGAGGGTAAAAAAAAACGTTGGTCGAAGCAGGGATCGAACCCACGACCCTTGGTATGCAAGTCAGACGTAGCAACCACTGCTCCACGGTGCCAAACTAAATGTTTGTTTCTGTTAAATAAACTTTGTTTATTCGGTCCGTGGGTGCCGCAAGCTATGCTATATGAATATAACTTATATGGATAATTATCTATTGATGACCATAACAGGTACATAGCTCAGTGGTTAGTGTGTTGGCTTACAAAGTGCATGGTCCGTGGTTCGATTCTCCGTCCAGGCGAAAGGTAAAAAAATGTTCAAAAGTTATAAAATCGTATAATTTCTTCTACATTGTTGGTATTACAGGAAAATGTGTTAAGAACTAAAAAACCTCGTTTTTTTTGAGTTAGTCTTTACGAATTTTTTTTTACATCCTGGAAAAGAATAAACGTTTATCACAAAAAGTATATACTTTTCTTTCAAATACACTTCCTTAAAGCGAAAAGCAAATGAGAAACGAACTTTGTTTGTTTGTTTGTCTGGAAAGAATTATTTTTTTGCGTGTTTAATTATACTTTATTCACATTAGGCGCGAAATTTATTAAAAGTGGATTTTAAATTGCTTATTTATAAGGCAAATGAATGAGTTGAAATCTAGAGAAATTGGATTTTGGCAGTGTAATGTGAATGAGGTATTACATGATAGTGAAATCGAAATAAGTTTCTTTCATTTCCAAACAGTTTTTTAATGTTACAAAAAAAATCCCACTATATTAACTCTTTCACTACCGAAATAAACCTAATGATAAAAACTTTTATTTTTCTTCTGTTTTTACTTGTACTAACAGCATGTAGAACAAAAATTGTTATTTTGAAATCCTACCTCAATTGCTTCAAGAGCTATATGAGTTTCTTCTGAAAACTTGATTCTTGAATTGTGACCAAATGGTCTTACGCAAAATAAGCCCTATTTGGCCTATAATATCTTTCAAAGTGTGAGAAAAAATACAAAAAAGAACTCGTAAAAGTATCGGCTATAGTTTTTGTATAAATTTCCATTTACTAGAATCATACAGTACCAAAATTGTCTCAAATTTTCGTGTTTTTCTTTTATTTTTAAAGAAGTTTATAAAAATGTATTTTAGACCTCACCAATATGGACAATATTTATAGCATATTTATATTAAAGCCTCTACTTTAAAATAACATCGAGAAATAAATCGAAACTAAGTGGGAAAATAGAATTTGGTGACTTTTTCGAATGTCCTTATAAGTGGACATCGGTAGTGAAAGGGTTAATAGTGTTCTTCTGAAAACTATACCGAAAGAAACCATTGTAAAAATATTTTTGTATTACAAAATATTTTGTATTTTAGTATGATTTATGTCTCATGTAAGAGATCAACATTATATATACTCGTATTGTCAGTTGTCCAGACAGCGCCTTATAACCGTAACTTTAGGCGATTTCCAATTTATTCAACTGTCTAAATGTATGCCACATCAAAGTCGGTTTCCCTTTGACCGGGATCCCTGGAAATTCGAAAAAAAATTCCCGCTTTCCCGGGAATGGAAAAAGTCCGGAAAAAAGAAAACCCTAGTTCAAAGTGATTGAAAATCTTTTCAATTTTGGCAGTGCGAAAAACTGATAAGTGCAACAATAGGTTTACGATGCGAATTTAACGAATTTAATCATCCATTAATAAACATGGAAATATGTATATAAGTGCACAATTGCCTAAATATGTCTAGAAACGAAAAGGATGATAACATTCTTAAGAGGATATGAAGCATCACAGCAACAGCATTGTGCTTAGTGTAGGTACCCAGTAGGAGAAAGCGATAATGAGTAATTCCTGCAAAAGGCCTCCTAAGTCAATATCAAGTGTTACCCCCCATTGTCGTTGCTAGGGGGGGGGGGTGCTGGGGGAGTCTAGGATGTCTTCATAACGAGCATACAAAAGAGTTCTGATATAACCTATATAGCCATGTATCTTTCTGGCTAAAAAAAAATTATTACAAATGAAAGAACCTTTCGCTCATTATACCCACCACCATAGAATGGTGACGGGGGTATATAATTTAGACTAACATAAGTATAGAGGAATATACAAAATAATTTAATTGTTTTTTGTATTTGTGTTTAGATGTTCAATTGCTTTGGAAATTGCATTCTCCTATTTGAATTAGGTACCAAGTAGTAATAGGTGCCTTGTGCGAAATACATAGTCGTGGGTTCTAGCCCAGGTCTCCCAATTGTTTAAATGAAGGTTGCTCTTCCCAATTTATTATCGTCATATTTCTGTAAACCGACATTCCAATATACTGATACACTAAGTGAAACTTTATGAACAATGGGTCATTTTACCACTTAGAGAATCTTTGAAACCCTCAGAAATTTCACCAGCATTACTGAGGTGGGATAATCCTCCGCTGAAAAGCTTTTTGGTGTTCGGTCGAAGCAGGAATCGAACCCACGACCTTGTGTATGCAAGGCGGGCATGCTAACCATTGCACCACGGTGGCTCCCTTTTTTGGGAATATTGATTGGAAATTTGCAATAGTGAAGTATAGTGACTCTGTTTTATGATGGTGACATCGAAAAAAGTTTCTATCATTTCCATACAATTTTTTAAATGTACAAAATCCCAATATATCGGATGAGACTGTCCATTGTAACTATTGTAAAAGTTAAAAGTGTATATTGTGTATTACAAGGTATCTTATTTTAGTATGATTTATGGCTGATATAAACGATTAACATAATAATACATTGTCAGTGGCCCAGACAGCGCCTTATAACTGTAGCTTTAGGCGATTTCTAATTAATTCAAAAGTGTAAATATATGCCACATCGAAGCAGGTTTCCCTTTGACCGGGAAATTTTCAAGTTTTGTAGCCTCGTGTTATTTCCGAGCTATTTAACAAATTCCCTATATAGGATCTCGGTGTCTGGGTTCTCCACGTAGTAAACCTGCAGTTCCGTCCAGGGTTGGCCTGTCACAAACTGTGACTTTTGCGACATACATTTGCGACGGTATAATACGTATGTCGCAAAAGTCGTATACCTACTGTAGAAAACCAAATTTTGAATAGAAGAAATCCTGAACATTTTTTAATTTAGTTTGACAGCATTCGCTGTGAGTTTCTGCAGAAATTTGTGAAAGTTTTCCCATGGTCAAGCCTATTTTCTTAGGTGGTATCGAAATTCCCATTGGTGAGTGTGCAAAATACCTTGGGGTTATATTAGACAGGAGACTGAACTTGAAAGCTAAGAAAGGACGAGAAAATCCACGGTTACCCTGTACTCGTCCAAAAGGCAATAGGGAAAATGTGGGGACTAAAACCGAAAATTGTGAATATTCCTAAGAATTGAAACTTCTTCGCACATACCATCGTCTCGCATTCGCTGCCTAGCTGACGCGACTAAAGTATTTTCAGTTTGCGACTTTTTTACTTTTTCTACATTTACGACGCGTATGTGACGTTTACGACGTTTACAACTTTACGACAGTCGCAAACCTAAAAAAATTTGATACAGACCATCTCTGGTTCCGTCCTCTCACCCATCTTCGATCTATCGGTGTAGCAGGTATTTCCTTCTTGTATCTGGCCAACTTATTGGTGTCAGAATTTCACATTTCCATGATCATATTTGTGATTTGTTAAGAGCTTGATAACTTTTTTTTAAAAAAAAACGCATAAAATTTGCAAAATCTCATCGGTTCTTTATTTGAAACGTTAGATTGGTCCATGACATTTACTTTTTGAAGATAATTTCATTTAAATGTTGACCGCGGCTGCGTCTTAGGTGGTCCATTCGGAAAGTCCAATTTTGGCAACTTTTTCGAGCATTTCGGCCGGAATAGCCCGAATTTCTTCGGAAATGTTGTCTTCCAAAGCTGGAATAGTTGCTGGCTTATTTCTGTAGACTTTAGACTTGACGTAGCCCCACAAAAAATAGTCTAAAGGCGTCAAATCGCATGATCTTGGTGGCCAACTTACCGGTCCATTTCTTGAGATGAATTGTTCTCCGAAGTTTTCCCTCAAAATGGCCATAGAATCGCGAGCTGTGTGGCATGTAGCGCCATCTTGTTGAAACCACATGTCAACCAAGTTCAGTTCTTCCATTTTTGGCAACAAAAAGTTTGTTAGCATCGAACGATAGCGATCGCCATTCACCGTAACGTTGCGTCCAACAGCATCTTTGAAAAAATACGGTCCAATGATTCCACCAGCGTACAAACCACACCAAACAGTGCATTTTTCGGGATGCATGGGCAGTTCTTGAACGGCTTCTGGTTGCTCTTCACTCCAAATGCGGCAATTTTGCTTATTTACGTAGCCATTCAACCAGAAATGAGCCTCATCGCTGAACAAAATTTGTCGATAAAAAAGCGGATTTTCTGCCACTGATTTTGGTAATAAAATTCAATGATTTGCAAGCGTTGCTCGTTAGTAAGTCTATTCATGATGAAATGTCAAAGCATACTGAGCATCTTTCTCTTTGACACCACGTCTGAAATCCCACGTGATCTGTCAAATACTAATGCATGAAAATCCTAACCTCAAAAGAATCACCCTTTATCTCAGGATGTTTGCGACCTCCGTCATTTCACCCATCATCGCCCTATTATCCTTTAATGGGTTTAGTTGGGTCAATCAAAAAATTAATTGAAAAAGAAAATGAAGTTAAGTTCATTTAACGATTGATCTAGACTGTTTTCTGTGTATATATTTTAGGTTGATAGCTCTACTTAAAATGTGGCGATGAAAGACATCCAACATTGAGAAATAAAGGCCCTACGAAATTCCCTACTGGATTGTATATTACGAACTACTCATGTGTGTACAATTGCGAATAACAAGAAATATTCCAATTGTTAGAAATACATTTTATTAATCATTGTTGTCCTGACAACGGACGATAACACTTCCAATAATGGGAACGTGTGGCTCTTGATGGCATTATGATTAGGTATTCGAACGTAGTAAGAACATTCCCCACTCCCCACCTTAAGGAATGTAATATCTACGCAATGACACATTGTAGATGATGTAGATGATAATAATATGTGATTGGAATGTGTGGGAGTTGGTGTCTACTTGGTGAATTGGCCCACTCACTTTGAAGTTATCGAAGCATCGTAGCCCTGTAGCCAAACGCGTTAGCTTGAAACCTGTAGAAGAACAAATTGTCAAATAAGACTACTTTCCATTTAAAAAACTTGTTTATTTATTACCTATGATATAAACTAGAACCAGACTCACTAAGGCATTTCCAAAAGCTAACCTCGGAACTAGATGTTGGTGGCATCTGGTTACTCTCGTGACTGGAGGGAGGCAACATACGTCTCAATTCTTGTAAACATGATTAGAATTCAGTGAGAGTCACATATATATTTCATTCAATTTTCTCAATTTCGCACTTGTATTTGAAGAAGAAAACATGTAGCACAAATAAAGATGCATATTCTAAGGATATATATAGGATATTGGAGAAATTTACTTTATATTGGAATAACCCAGCAAAAAAGCGTCACCAAAAAAGTAATGAAAATGTTCTTTATGGCTCCGGAAGTGGTGCAAAATTGACGCAGTAGCGATGAATTTAACATGGGCTTGCCATAAGACGGAAGTTCTCCATTTCAATAGCCGTTGCACTGAATTTGCATCATTTCTTTAGGTGTGATCCGAATTCAATGTTTTGGATTTAAATTAAAAAATTCTGTGATATTTTGTCAAATAAATAATTTGTATAATTTTTTATAATTATTAATGGATTCTAACGCTTGGCGGAAATGTTTGACCTCTAATATTTTCAAAAATTCACAATTTTTTCAGATTGGATTTAGCATTTTTGTCGACAAAATTTAAATGATTTGTACCATTTTATGAATTCTCACTCAGTTTTTAACCTCTTTGAAACAAAAAAAGTTAAAATCACCCATTAAAAGTATGAAAAATCCAAGTTATAAAATATTTAATTAAAAGAACTTCCTGGTAGTTAAAATAAAGAACATCATTGGGAGTACATCTTCTGAAAGTTGTGCCTTTGGAAGAACTTCCAAATTTTTTTGCTGGGAAGTCATGTATATTCAAATGAATGTAAATGTAGTTCTGTCGTGCAGAGAAGATTTTTAAATGTCCATGGCCATGTAAAAACCTTAAAATTGCAGTAGTAATTCCATAATCGATGATGTACGATTTGTAAGATATTAATAAAGAACGTTAACATATATGCCTTCAAAATATATGTTCTTTATGATACCCTCCACCATAGGATGGGGGGTATTTAACTTTGTCATTCCGTTTGTAACACATCGAAATATTGCTCTAAATTCTGAGTCGATCTGAGTATGTCCGTCCGTCCGTCTGTTGAAATCACGCTAACTTCCGAACGAAACAAGCTATCGACGTGAAACTTGGCACAAGTATTTGTTATTGACGTAGGTCCGATGGTATTGCAAATGAGCCATATCGGTCCACTTTTACGTATAGCCCCCATATAAACGGACCCCCCAAATTTGGCTTGCGATGCCTCTAAGAGAAGCAAATTTCATCCGATCCGGCTGAAATTTGATACATAGTGTTAGTATATGGTCTCTAACAACTATGCAAAAATTGGTCCACATCGGTCCATAATTATATATAGCCCCCATATAAACCGATCCCCCGATTTGGCTTGCGGAGCCTCTAAGAGAAGCAAATTTCATCCGATCCGGTTGAAATTTGGCACGAGGTGTTAGTATATGGTCTCTAACAACCATGCAAAAATTGGTGTATATCGGTTCATAATTATATATTTCCCCCATATAACTCGAAACTTCATCCGATCCGGCTGAATTTGGTACATGGTGTTAGTATATGGTCTCTAACAAACATGCAAAAATTGGTTCACAACGAACACCAAAAAGTTTTTCAGCGGTGGATTATCCCACCTCAGTAATGCTGGTGACATTTCTGAGGGTTTCAAAGCTTCTCTAAGTGGTTTCACTAGAATGTGGAACGCCGTTCGGACTCGGTTATAAAAAGGAGGTCCCTTGTCATTGAGCTTAACATGGAATCGGGCAGCACTCAGTGATAAGAGAGAAGTTCACCACTGTGGTACCACAATGGACTGAATAGTCTAAGTGAGCCTGATACATCGGGCTGCCACATAACCTAACCTAACCTAACGATCCATAATTATATATAGCCCCATATCAACCGATCCCCAGATTTGACCTCCGGAGCCACATGGATGAGCAAAATTCATCCGATTCGGTTGAAATTTGGTATGTGGTGTTAGTATATGGTCTCTAGCAACCATGCAAAATATGGTCCATACCGGTCTTAATTATATATAACGCCCATTTAAACCGATCCCCAGATTTGAGCTATTGGAGTAGCAAAATTCATCCGATCCGGTTGAAATTTGGTACATGGCGAAATTTGGTAATTGGTGTTAGTATATGGCCACTAACAACCATGCCAAAATTGGTCCATATCGGTCTATAGTTATATATAGCCGATCCCCAAAAATAATCTACCAAAATTTTATTTCAATAGAAAATTTTGTCAAAATTTTATTACTACCTGTGTAAAAATCGTAATCATATCTAATAATATCAAAGAATATATATTTATATCTGTTCAGATATGGTTGTAGATATAAATAGATCTACGGAGATATGTTATTTATAGTGTTATATATGATTAGATCTGATTCAAGATCTCATTATATATATATCTAATTATATCAGTCATATCTGGTAAGATCTAATTGTATATGTTCATACATGACATCGTATCTAATTATATATACTATATATAGCTCCATATCGAATTATATGTATCGCATTAAGTCATGAACCAGTACTGCTACACGGATAAAAAACAAGTATATACAGCACTAAGTTCGGCCGGGCCGAATCTTAAAAACCCACCACCATGAACCAAATATTAGGGTTTCCTTTGAAATTTCAGGAGGGCTTGAGGCCTTGAGGACACTTCCCGAAGATAAATTTAAAGATTTCACCTATGAGGACTATATCAGATTCTGGATTTATAAGAACCATTTTTGTTTGGGTTATAGAGGAATCATTAACATCTCTTGTAAGTGTGCAGAAAATTATAAAATAACGTCTTGGAATCTTAAATCTGTAGAAGTAAAATGTGGAAATTTTACATTGAGTTTCAAGAAATTTTCATGATCAGTGCGCCTTCTACACCCTCAAGAAGTGAAGTCGGTCTATATGGAGGCATTACCAAATGAAGCGATAAAAACTTAATCCGATACACGTTTTTGTGAGGCTAAAATACCAGAATATTTACAATTTCAGGCAAATCAGATAAAAACTACGGTTTCTAGAAACCCAAGGAGTGAAATCGGGAGATCGTTCTTATGGGGGCTATACTAAAATATGGACCGATACTCAGCGTTTTCGGCACACCTCTTTATGACCCGAAAATACCCCTAGATTTCCAATTTCAGACAAATTGGATAAAAACTACGGTTTCTATAAGCCCTAGAATAAAATCGGGAAATCTGTCTATATGGGGGCTATACCAAAATATGGACCGATACTCACCATTTTCGGCACACCTCTTTATGGTCCTAAAATACCTCTAGATTTCCAATTTCAGACAAATTGGATAAAAACTACGGTTTCTATAAGCCCAAGACCCTAAATCGGGAGGTCGTTTTATATGGGTACCATACCAAAACATGGACCGATACTCACAATTTTTGGCACACGTATTTGTGGTCCTACAATACCTCTAGATTTCCAATTGCAGGTAAATTGAATAAAAACTGCGGTTTCTATAAGCCCAAGAAGTAAAATCGGGAGATCGGTCATATGGGGGCTATACCAAAACATGGACCGATACTCACCATTTTTGGCACACCTCTTTATGGTCATAAAATACCTCTAGTTTTCAAATTTCAGGCAAATTGGATAAAAACTTCGATTTCTATAAGCCCAAGACCCCAAATCGGGAGGTCGGTTTATATGGGGACTATATCAAAACCTGATCCGATATAGCCCATCTTCGAACTTGACCTGCCTGCAGACAAAAGACGAGTTTGTGCAAAATTTCAGCACGATTGCTTCATTATTGAAGACTTTAGCGTGATTACAACAGACAGACAGACGGACAGACGGACCTCGTTATATCGTCTTAGAATTTCTCCCTGATCAAGAATATATATACTTTATATAGTCGGAAATCGATATTTTGATGTGTTACAAACGGAATGACAAACTTATTATACACCCGTCACCATTCTATGATGGTGGGTATAAAAACATATATGTATATGTTTGGGTGTAAAAATAATATGCTTGTTACGAGAATGTTAACGTGATATATATTTTTACAAATACGTATGTTTGGGGTCACACAACACAACAAGTGGTGAACATAACCAAACAATCTTTATATGTTGTGACAGTTCGTAGAAACCTGTTTCCATATCATTTTAAAAATTCAAAAAATTCTTACGTTCAGACACAACTGTCTGTTTCACCACATAATAATCACCATTAGCAACGGTTGTTGTTATTAAATGTAAAAAACGTTAGTATCAAATATTGGATAATGCGAGTTTAATATTTTTATTTTTTATTCATATAAAAATTTCATTGTGTCAAAATTTTATGGCTATAGAAAATTTTGTCAAATTTTATTTCTATAGAAAATTTTTTCAAAATTTTATTTCAATAGAAAATTTTGTCAAAATTTTATTTTTATAGAAAAAGTTGTCAAACTGAATTATTTACGTATTTAATCGGCCTTTTTTTGTGTAATATATACCCCGTACGGACTAACTTACAATTGAGAAGAGGTGTTAAGAAGTTGTAAGATATCTTGCCATCGTCAAGTGTTACCGCAACCCAAGTAAAGGGTGATACGGTCAAAATTTGGTCAAGGGAAAACGCGTGTAAATCGGTGAAATCGTTTATTTAAAAAATCAAATTAAATTTCTTTTTCAAGTTCAATTAGTATAAAATTCAGGAAAAATATTCAGTGAGGCTTCGCTTTTCCAAATCCGAATTGCCGGGCCTCACGCTTGACACCTGCCATCAGATTTTGTACAGCCACCTTCTTCGCCGCAGAAAGCTGCTCGTCCTTAGCAGTTTTTTGGTCTTCTTTAGGTTACGCTTGACAAAAGCCCAGTATTTCTCAATTGGGCGGAGCTCTGACGTGTTGGGAGGGTTCTTGCACTCCATGGCCTTTTTACCGTAATGGCAAGATGCCAAATCCGGCCAAAACAGTACGGAACAACCGTGTTTCTTCAGGAAAGGCAGCAGACGTTTATTCAAACACTCTTTCACGTAAATTTCTTGATTGACAGTCCCGGAAGCTATGAAAATGCTGCTTTTGGAGCCACAGGTACAGATGGCTTGCCAAACCAGATATTTCTTTGCGAACTTTGACAGTTTTATGTGCTTGAAAATATCTGCTACCTTTCCCCTTCCTTTTGCCGTATAATTAAAACTCCTGTTCCGGAAGCTGCTTGTAGTCGGCTTTGACGTAGGTTTCGTCGTCCATGACCACGCAGTCAAACTTCGTCAACATCGTCGTGTACAGCCTCCGGGATCGCGCTTTGGCCGTCGTATTTTGTTTATCATCGCGATTTGGAGTCACTACCTTCTTGTAAGTCGATAGTCCGGCTCGTTTTTTGGCTCGATGCACGGTTGTAGACGATACACCCAGCTTATTTGCGGCATCACGGAGAGAGAGGTTAGGGTTTCGCTTGAAACTACCGGCAACTCTCTTTGTCGTCTCAGCGGCTTCCGGTTTTCGATTTCCCCCCGATCCAGACTTCCTGGCTGTCGACGTTCCCCAAACACTTTAATTACATTTGTAACGGTTGATTTGGCAACTTTTAGCGATTTTGCCAGCTTTGCGTGCGAGTAGCTCGGATTTTCGCGATGCGCGAGCAAAATTTTAATACGCTACTCTTCTTGCTTGGACGGCATTTTGATAACTGAAGAGTGAATCCCAAAATCAAAATAGGAGCAACATTCTACACACACACACCTTCAAAATGAGGGGTGTTCAGGTTTTCTAAATGCAAAATTGAAAGAAATACGTCAAGTTTATAATGACCAAATTTTGACCGCATCACCCTTTATTGGAAGAAGTCAAATATATAAATGTTTGGGCAATACACAAAAACGTATATGGTTGAAGCAAAATGTGTTTGGGAGTAAATGTTACAGAAGCGATTTTTTTGAAGGTGCACGGAGGACGGTGGACGCCCGAAAGAGGTGGTTACCGACGAAAACATCAAAAAATCCATTAAATGATTTTGAATGACCGTAAAATGAAGTTGATCGAGATAGCAGAGGCCTTAAAGATATCAAAGAAACGTGTTGGTCATATCATTCATCAATATTTGGATATGCGGAAGCTCTGTGAAAAATGGGTGCCGCGCGAGCTCACATTTGACCAAAAACAACAACGTGTGGATGATTCTGAGCGGTGTTTGCAGCTGTTAAATCGTACTACACCCCGAGTCTTTCCGTCGATATATGACATTGGATGAAACATGGCTCCATCACTACACTCCTGAGTCCAATCGACAGTCGGCTGAGTGGACAGCGACCGGTGAACCGTCTCCGAAGCATGGAAAGACTCAAAAGTCCGCTGGCAAAGTAATGGCCTCTGTTTTTTTGGGATGCGCATCGAATAATTTTTATCGATTATCTTGAGAAGGGAAAACCCATCAACAGTGACTATTACACGCAGAGAAGGAATATGATCACCTCAAACATGTTTCAAGAGCAAAATGTTATTTTTGTATGGTGACCATGTAACATGTTTGTCACTAAAATGTTATTTTCTCGTCAAATATAACCTGCTTGCCGAAATCAGATACATGATTTCCGAGAAAATAACATGGTTGCGAAAACCATGTTACATGGTCACCACCCAAAAATAATATTTTGCTCTTAAAACATGTTTGAGGTGATCATATTCCTTCTCTGGGTGTATATGGCGTTATTGGAGCATTTGAAGTTCGAAATCGCGGCAAAACAGCCCCATATGAAGAAGAAAAAAGTGTTGTTCAACCAAGACAACGCACCGTGCCGCAAGTCATTGAGAACGATGGCAAAAATTCATGAATTGGGCTTCGAATTGCTTCCCCACCCACCGTATTCTCCAGATCTGGCCCCCAGCGACTTTTTCTTGTTCTCAGATTTGGCTGCAATGAAGAGGTGGTCGCCGAAACTGAGGCATATTTTGATGCAAACCCGAAGGAGTACTAACAAAATGGTATCAAAAAATTGGAAGGTCGTTATAATCGTTGTATCGCTCTTGAAGGGAACTATGTTGAATAATAAAAACGAATATTGACAAAAACAAGTAAGGAAAGTCTAAAGTCGGGCGGGGCCGACTATATTATACCCTGCACCACTTTGTAGATCTAAATTTTCGATACCATATCACATCCGTCAAATGTGTTGGGGGCTATTTATAAAGGTTTGTCCCAAATACATACATTTAAATATCACTTGACCTGGACAGAATTTGATAGACTTTTACAAAATCTATAGACTCAAATTTTAAGTTGGCTAATGCACTAGGGTGGAACACAATTTTAGTAAAAAATATGGGAAACATTTAAATCTGAAGCAATTTTAACGAAACTTCGCAAAAGTTTATTTATGATTTATCGCTCGATATATATGTATTAGAAGTTTAGGAAAATTTGAGTCATTTTTACAACTTTTCGACTAAGCAGTAGCGATTTAACAAGGAAAATGTTGGTATTTTGACCATTTTTGTCGAAATCAGAAAAACATATGTATGGGAGCTATATCTAAATCTGAACCGATTTCAACCAAATTTGGCACGCATAGCAACAATGCTAATTCTACTCTCTGTGCAAAATTTCGACTAAATCGGAGGTAAAAATTGGCCTCTGTGGTCATATGAGTGTAAATCGGGCGAAAGCTATATATGGGAGATATATCCAAATCTGAACCGATTTCAACCAAATTTGGCACCCATAGTTACAATGCTAATTCTACTCCCTGTGCAAAATTTCAACTAAATCGGAGTTAAAAATTGGCCTCTGTGGGCAAATGAGTCTACATCGGACGAAAGCTATATATGGGAGCTATATCTAAATCTGAACCGATTTGGCTGATATTTTGGAAGTTTTTCGAGACCCATAAAATATTCGGATGCACTGAATTTGAGGAAGATCGGTTGATATACACGCCAATTATGACCAGATCGGTGAAAAATATATATGGTAGCTATATCTAAATCTGAACCGATTTTTTCCAAAATCAATAGGGATCGTCTTTGAGCCGAAACAGGACCCTATACCAAATTTTAGGACAATCGGACTGAAACTGCGAGCTGTACTTTGCACACAAAAATACATCAACAGACAGACAGACAGACAGACAGACAGACAGACAGACGACCATCGCTAAATCGACTCAGAATTTAATTCTAAGACGATCGGTATACTAAACGATGGGTCTCAGACTTTTCCTTCTTGGCGTTACATACAAATGCACAAACTTATTATACCCTGTACCACAGTAGTGGTGAAGGGTATAAATATGGGAAACATTTAAATCTGGAGCAATTTTAAGAAAACTTCGCAAAAGTTTATTTATGATTTATCGCTCGATATATATGCATTAGAAGTTTAGGAAAATTAGAGTCATTTTCACAACTTTTCGACTAAGCAGTGGCGATTTTACAAGGAAAATGTTGGTATTTTGACCATTTTTGTCGAAATCAGAAAAACATATATATGGGAGCTATATCTAAATCTGAACCGATTTCAACCAAATTTGGCACGCATAGCTACAATGCTAATTCTACTCCCTGTGCAAAATTTCAACTAAATCGGAGCAAAAAATTGGCCTCTGTGGGCAAATGAGTGTAAATCGGGCGAAAGCTATATATGGGAGCTATATCTAAATCTGAACCGATTTGGCTGATATTTTGCAAGTTTTTCGAGACTCATAAAATATTCGGATGTACGGAATTTGAGGAAGATCGGTTGATATACACGCCAATTATGACCAGATCGGTGAAAAAATATATATGGCAGCTATATCTAAATCTGAACCGATTTTTTCCAAAATCAATAGGGATCGTCTCTGAGCCGAAACAGGACCCTATACCAAATTTTAGGACAATCGGACTGAAACTGCGAGCTGTACTTTGCACACAAAAATACATCAACAGACAGACGGACAGACAGACAGACAGACAGACAGACAGACGGACATCGCTAAATCGACTCAGAATTCAATTCTATGACGATCGGTATACTAAACGATGGGTCTCAGACTTTTCCTTCTTGGCGTTACATACAAATGCACAAACTTATTATACCCTGTACCACAGTAGTGGTGAAGGGTATAAAAAATGTGTTTTTCTTTGTTAGACCGGGGACTTATCAGCCAACCTGTTATCAGTGAAAATTGCAGCAGTTTGATCATAAAAATTTACCTTTAAGATGTTCCCAATATTATGCCCTTTTTATAACCAAATCTTAACCATTGCCTCGTTTTAATAAAAACTCTCAAATCGGTTTATATGGGGGCTATATATAATTATGGACCGATGTGGACCAATTTTTACATGGTTGTTAGAGACCATATACTAACACCATGTACCAAATTGCAGCCGGATCGGATGAAATTTGCTTCTCTTAGAGGTTCCGCAAGCCAAATCGGGGGTTCGGTTTATATGGGGGCTATACATAATTATGGACCGATGTAGACCAATTTTTGCATGGTTGTTAGAGACAATATACTAACACCATGTACAAAATTTCAGCTGGATCGGATGAAATTTGATTCTCTTAGAGGCTCCGCAAGCCAAATCTGGGCATCGGTTTATATGGGGGCTATACGTAATTATGGACCGATGTGGACCAATTTTTGCATGGTTGTTAGAGACCATATACAAACACCATGTACCTTATTTCAACCAGATCGGATGAAATTTCCTTCTCTTACAGGCTCCGCAAGCCAAATTTGGGGATCGGTTTATATGGGGGATATATATAATTATGAACCGATATAGACCAATTTTTGCATGGTTGTTAGAGACCATATACTAACACCTCGTACCAAATTTCAACCGGATCGGATGAATTTTGCTCCTCCAGGAGGCTCCGCAAGCCAAATCTGAGCGTCGGTTTATATGGGGGCTATACGTAAAAGTGGACCGATATGGCCCATTTGCAATACCATCCGACCTACATCAATAACAACTACTTGTGCCAAGTTTCAAGTCGATAGCTTGTTTCGTTCGGAAGTTAGCGTGATTTCAACAGACGGACGGACGGACATGCTCAGATCGACTCAGAATTTCACCACGACCCAGAATATATATACTTTATGGGGTCTTAGAACAATATTTCAATGTGTTACAAACGGAATGACAAAGTTAATATACCCCCCATCCTATGGTGGAGGGTATGAAAATTTGGTTTGACTTTTATACACTGAATAAAAAAGCATTCCCAGTTTCAAAGATTTTGTCTTTACGTTAACAATTTTGGTATTGATTCCGAGCCAAAGAAGCGGAGAATACAAGTAAGGATACTTTTAAGACACAATCCTCTTTTAAATTTAGGTTTCGTATTCTTGCTTCTAGGAAGCATATGTTAATTTTTCGTTTTTCAGCTTTCTTCTATCAAAGTCCTTTAAAAACGAGTTGACGACAACTTTATGTTCCAAATTCAGACTTGACTTCCAGTAGAAATTATGCTATATTTCAAGTAAACAACGTCTTTAAAAAAAAGTGTTGAAAAACATGTCCTATTTTCGAATGATTTTTTGCTTTGTAGTCAAGATGCAAAAAGACAACAAATTTAAAGACAATTTCATTGATTTTAAAGATTTTTTCTGAATTTTTAAAGTCTAGTTGACCTTAGCCCAAAATTTTACAATACGACTTCATTGAGAAGTCTATCGACTTTTGGACAAGGAAAAAAGTTTTATATTAGAGTAATGCGTCTTCTTCTATGCTAAGCACAATTCACATTCGTATTTTAAGCACATGAAATCTTTGGCCTAACGACAATATTTTTTTCAGTGTATGCCTGACAATTGTCTAATTGAAATCCCAATTTTTTTCTTGTAGTTATTTCAAATTTACTCACTTTTTCTACACAACGAATATCTTGAGACCCAATTTAATATGTGCAGAGCAACGTTTCTATTATGTCTGCATTACAAGGAACATAACGCGTTGGTAGCATAGAAACAGGTGCTAATGGAAAATACCATCTTTCTTCTAACTTTTTAATTAAAATAGTAATCAAGTGATATAAAAGGAAACCATCCTAACAACAGTAACTGGCTGTGATTTTCTTGTGTAATAAGCAGGATACATGCCATAATATATCCTAGTATACTAGGATATATTTGATATTACTGATAACTTTACAAAGTTATCAATAATATGAAATAGAAGAGAAGCAAACAGTGTTGGAGAAATATAAATATACCATACATATTGAAATATTATTTAAACTGCTCGTGAATGGATTTTAGATCTAGTGTGGTACAAAAATTGTTGCAGGGAACGTGGAAGAAGGTGATTAAATTAATGAAGGGTACATGATTTTTCGATATATGATCGGGAGAAGGGTATAGTGAAACAAGTACATACAGTAGTAAATTCGGCCGGGTCGAATCTTAAATACCCACCACCATGAATCAAATAAAATAGTTTCCTTTGAAAATTTCAGGGGGGTTTGATGACAGATATTTTCCCAAGCAGATCAGTTAAACCAGTACGCTTTCCACAGATAAATGTAAAGATTTTACCTATGAAGACTAAATCAGATTCTGAATTTATAAGAACCATTTTTTGTTTGAGTTTTAGAGGAATCATAAACATCTCTTGTAAGTGCAAGAAAATGATGAAATATCGCCTTGATTTGAAATCCAAAATCTGTGAATTTTTATCCCAATTATTTAAATGACTACGAGAAGTAAAATATGGTAATTTTGCATTCAGTTTCAAGAAATTTTCATGATCAGTATGAAAATTGCTTAATATATTCGGCACACGTCTTTATGGTCCTAGAACACCTCTAGACTTCCAATTTCAGGCAAATTGGATAAAAACTACGGATTCTAGAAGCCCATGAAGGAAATCGGTCTATATGGGGGCTATATCGAAACAGGGTCCGATAATCACCATTTCCGACACACGTCTTTACGGTCCTAGAATACCTCCAGATTTCAAATTTCAGGCAAATGAGTAAAATCGGGAGATCGGTCTATATTCATCCGTTTCGGTTGAAATTTGGTACGTGATGTTAGTATATGGTATCCAACAACCATGCAGGAATTGGTTCATATCAGTCCATAATTATATATAGCACCCATATAAACCGATCCCCCGATTTAACCTCCGGTGCCTTTTGGAGAAGCAAAATTCATCCGATCTGGTTGAAATTTTGTACGTGGTGGTAGTATATGATATTTAACAACCATGCCAAAAGTGGTCCATATCAGTCCATAATCATATATAGCCCCCATATAAACTGATCCCTAGATTTGGTTTTGGAGCCTCTTGGAGGAGCAAATTTCATCCGAATCAGTTGAAATTTGGTACATAGTGCTAGTATATGGCCGTTAAAAACCATGCCTAACTAGGTCCATATCGGTCTATAGTTATATATAGCCCTCAGATAAATCGATCCCCAATCACACAAAAATTGGTCCATATCAAGTTCATAATTGTATATAGCCCCCATATAAGCGACCCCCATATTTCAATTCTGGCTCCCTACGTACCGTGCAAAAGTCCATATCGATTCATAATTATTTGTAGACTTATCTATACATATTTGGACTAATATATACCACGTATGGACTAATTCACAATTTAGAAAACGATTTAAGATACAACAACCCAAGTAATTCCATTGTGGATGACAGTCTTTCGTAGAAGTTTCTACGCAATCCATTGTGGAGGGTACATAAGATTCGGCCTGGCCGAACTTAAGGCCGTTTATACTTGTTATTTACCTAGAATACCTCCAGATTTCAAATTTCAGGCAAATGGGATAAGAGCTACGGATTCTAGAAGCCCAATAAGTAAAATCGGGAGATCGGTCTATATGGGGGCGACATCAAAACATGGACCGCTACTCACCATTTTCGGTACACACCTTAAGGGTCCTAGAGTATCTCTAGATTTCAAATTTCAGTTAAATTCGATTAAAACTACGGATTATAGAAGCCCAAGAAGTAAAATAGGGAGATCGGTCTATATGGGGGCTATATCAAAACATGGACCGATACACCCCATTTTCGGCACACCTCTTTATTGTCTTAGAATACCTCTAGATTTCCAATTTCAGGCAAATCGGATAGAAAATACACTTTCTAGACGCCCAAGAAGCAAAATCGGGAAATCGGTCCATATGGGCGCTATACCAAAACATGGACCGATAGACACCATTTTCAATACACTTTTTGATGGTCCCAAAATACCTCTAGATTTCCAAAAACTACAGTTTTTATAAGCCCAAGACCCCAAATCGGGAGGTCGGTTTATATGGGACCTATATGAAAACTTGGACCGATATAGCCCATCTTCGAACATGACCTGCCTGCAAACAAAAGACGAATATGTGCCAAATTTCAGGACGATAGCGCCATTATTGAAGGCTGTAGCGTCATCGACATTTCGATGTGTTACAAACGGAATGACAAACGTATTATACCCCCGTCACCATTCTATGGTGGTGGGTATAAAAATCGAAACTTCATCAATTTACTTGGAAGTTTTTACAAAACGTTGGGTAGTTTATGCAAGAAATATAGGGTACGTCATTTTTTGATATCTGGTCGGGGAGAAGCAAAGGAGAGGGTACCCCGATGGGAACTCGTTACATAATTTTATGATAGACCAGACTTTTTTAAGTAAAAATCTTATATTTACATTAAATAGACAGGCAATGTAGAGGGTGTTTAATTTTCCGGTAGAAAGGCATCTCGTGCTAACATTGAACTAAATTGTACTCCACATTTTGAGAATTCCACATAGCGTTTTCATCACAAGTAAAATTTAATGTCCTGGTGTACTTTTTAACTACATCTCACGAAATTACACCCTCTCCATGAAGAAAAATTTAACTAAAAGTAAAAGAAACTTATCGGCACAAAATCATGTCCATTTTAACCATAGAGTAGTTCTTTCTTACTATTTTTGGGAATCGCATTTTTGTAAATATGCAATTTTGTAAATATTTGTATAGCCGCATGTAGTCGGTCCTGTTCAATAATTCTCTAATTTCATCGATTGTCTTTTCATCTTTTTCCAAGGTAATATAGACGATAACTTGCAAATATTGGCCATGATCCCAAGAAATGATATATACCTTCCACTTCACCAACGTTACAAATTGTACATAGATCAGTATTCACAGATCGAAAAGTACGAGAGTTTAGGTTCAACAAACCACCTCTAACCTTCATAATCGAATCTACGAGATGTGCTGAATTACTGCCTTTAAAGTAAGGAGTTATGTCATACCGTAACGTCAAATATAAATCATGATTCATTGAGTTCCTGGCATTGCTGTCTTAGCAGATATAAGTTTCTGATCAAGATGTTTGTTAGCAGACAGGTTGAAGGTCACAAGAAAACCTAGATACTTATATTCGTTAACAATATCGATGCGTTGCTCAATATAGTGCCAACCCATGTTGCCACTGATTCTGACGCCTTTCCTGAAAACCATTATCTTGGACTTGTTAAGGTTTATACCTAAAGCCCACAAGGCACAGTACGAAAAAGTTCATCTAACATAATTTGTAACTCCGTTGGAGAATCCGACAGTAGAACAATGTCGTCGGCATACATTAAGACCTTGATTGAAGTATCAGTAATCGATACACCATGTGACAAAATATCTGGAAGATCGTAAAGATAAATCGAAAACAAGGTAGGGCTTAGAAGACATCCCTGTTTTACACCATAAGCAACATGAAATGGTTCGGATAGAGACAGACGCGACACGACGTATTCTCGTATAACTTACGCAATATGTTTAGGAACTTGGATGAAATACCGATCTGGCTGACTTTGAAGAACAGAAGATTACGCGGAATCTTGTCAAACGCCCCGAAAAAATCAACAAAAAAACGTAAATCCTTTTACCTGAAAGAAAATGTAAACGAACTATAGATTCTAAGCAGAATAAATTGTCCACGGTCGAATAACCCTTACGAAAGCCAGCTTGGAATTCAGTAAAACGACCGTTCTTATGAAGCCAGCTGTCGATTCGGCTTAGGAGTATACCAGTGAAACATTTATATATGGTATCCAGTAGTGACAAGCCTCTATAGTTAGCCAATGTATTAATGTCGCCTTTTTTAAAAAGCGGAATTAAGATGGAAGAAAGAAAAGAAGCAGGTATATCATCAAACATGAAAATCTGATTAAAAAGAAATAACATTTCATTCAGAAATTCATTTGGGGCATATTTGTAAAATTCATAGGAAATTCTATCGAGCCCAGGGGCCTTATTATGCTTAGCCTTCCCTAATACCATAATGAGCTCTCTGAATTCGAAAGGCGAGTCCAACCACGGATCAATATGATTGTGCTCATACCAAAAAATATCACGTTCCATAGAAGCACCGAGTAGAGACTTAAAGTAACCGTAGAAGTCGGCAATAGATAAATTGTTGTTATGCTTATGTACATTTCCCTTAATGGAATTGGTAATCTTCCACCATTCGCTATTATCCTTAACAATATTCAGTCTATAATGTTTCTATTCTGGTAGGAGATTTTTTTTCTCAGCACATAAAACTCTATATCTAAATCTGGAATCTAAATATATAAGATCTTCTGTCCACATGATAACCAGAAACTCGGTCCTTATCAAGTCTCCGAAACATATATCTGCGATATTTCTCGCATTTAGAATCGTACCATTTGTTCTTAGGGTCAAAATATCTCTTACGAGGGGCGGGACCTACCGCAGAATTAATCTTACCAACAAAAATGTTCACCTTATCCTGGATACTCAAGTCTGTATGTAGGTAACGGCTGTCACACCCAGAGAAGGAATATGATCACCTCAAACATGTTTTAAGTTGTAACATGGTTTTCGCAACCATGTTATTTTCTCGGAAATCATGTATCTGATTTCGGCAAGCAGGTTATATTTGACGACAAAATAACATTTTTGTGACAAACATGTTACATGGTCACCATACAAAAATAACATTTTGCTCTTGAAACATGTTTGAGGTGATCATATTCCTTCTCTGCGTGCAGAAAGGTTTGAAAGTTTCGCAACATACTGACCCTGTGGTGACCAATGCAAGCGCTGAGACAAAATCAAATCTTCGGACTCACGAACATCAGCAACTGTGCAGAGTGAAATAGATAATGGCATGTGTCCATAATTAACATATATAGTCCCCATATAAACCGATCCCCAGATTTGACCTCCGGAGCCTCTTGGAGTAGTAAATTTCATCCGAGTTGGTTGAAATTTGGTACGTGGTCTAAGTATTTAGTCTTTAAAACCATGCAAAAATTCGTCCATATCGGTACAATTATATATAGCCCCCATATAAACCGATCCCCAGATTTGACCTCCGGAGCCTCTTGGAGGAGCAAAATTTTTACATTGTGCTAGAATATGGCCGCTAACAATCATGCCAAAATTGGTCCATATCGGTCTATAGTTATATATAGCCGATCTAATTAATCTACCAACATTTTATTTCTGTAGAAAATTTTGTCAAAATTTTATTACTATAGAAAATTTTGTCAAGATTTTATTTCTATAGAATATTTTCTGAAAATTTTATTTCTATAGAAAATTTTGTCAAAATTTTAATTCTATGGAAAATTTTGTCACACTGAATTATTTATATACGTATTTAATCGGCCTTTTCTTGTTTACTATATACCCCGTATGGACTAACTTACAATTGAGAAGACGGTGTTAAGAAGTTTTACCGCAACCCAAGTAATTCGATTGTGGATGACAGTCTTTAGCAGGGCTGTGGAGTCGCGTCAATTTTGCTCGACTCCGGCTCTGACTCCAGCATTTCTTATTAGCCTCCACTCCGACTCCGGAGTCGACTCCAGGTGGTGTACCTAAATCTCATTTTAACAGTATTCCAATTGTAATTTTAAGGTGTAATGTTCCAAAAATAGATATAAGTATTATATTTTGCCATATGTGTTTATATTAGAGGTCTGCACAATTCCATTTGTAAATGCAGAGTACACGTGTACTTGCTACATGAGTACATCTATTTGAGAGGTTCGCAAAACAATTGGTACACATTTTGATGAACACCAAAAGCCACGAGTAACTTCTTGTTGCTACTCTGATGTCTTCACTACCAACAAACACATATTCCTCTTTCTCTCTTATTGAAGTGTACTCAGAGTGATCACATCGAGTATGTTGCGAGAACAAAACTTCATAGAGTACTCCATGTACCACGTGCAGTTTCAGAAATACATAAAAACAGTTACTCTCCATAATAAATGTTTTCGGTTTGTTATAAAGAACGGCAAACGTTAAGTTAAGTGTGTGACATACATAAATATATGAAATATGTGACATACATACATATCTATGATTAATAATAATGGAAAGTTTTGCTTCGCACATAACTGAGAAATACTTGTGGTACCACGTGAAGTGAAGAGAATCCATGTTGTACTTCTTCTCAAGTACTTACATTTTTATTGTTCCTTCTTTTCGGAACACATATTGTTTCGGATAAGTACTTGGTGGTATTTGACAAGCAAGTGTTCTCTTCACTTCACTACTTGCGCTCTGAGAGAAAGACAGTGTATGTACTATATTCGACAGCGAATTGCATACATGTAGTGAAAAGTTATTCGATGCAGACCTCTAGTTTATATGTCCTAAAGAACCCTAATTTTAAATTTTGATACGACTCGACGACAAATCTCAGCATTTTGGGGATGTAACAGGTTGGCTGATAAGTCCCCGGTCTAACAAAGAAAAACACATTTTTTTTGTCAAAATTCGTTTTTATTATTCAACATAGTTCCCTTCAATAGCGATACAACTATTATAACGACCTTCCAATTTTTTGATACCATTTTGGTAGTACTCCTTCGGTTTTGCCTCAAAATAGGCATCAGTTTCGGCGATCACCTCTTCATTGCAGCCAAATTTTTTCCCTGCGAACATCCTTTTGAGGTCTGAGAACAAGAAAAAGTCGCTGGGGGCCAGATCTGGAGAATACGGTGGGTGGGGAAGCAATTCGAAGCCCAATTCATGAATTTTTGCCATCGTTCTCAATGACTTACTGCACGGTGCGTTGTCTTGGGGGAACAACACTTTTTTCTTCTTCATATGGGGCTGTTTTGCCGCGATTTGCAACACCCAGAAGGAGACGAGATAGGCACATGGTGTCTTTGGCAAAAATGCTCAGGGTGGGCTCTTGAGTCGATATAGCGATGTCCGTCTGTCCGTCTGTCCGTCTGTCCGTGAACACATTTTTGTAATCAAAGTCTAGGTCGCAGTTTTAGTCCAATCGACTTCAAATTTAGCATAAGTATGTGTTTTGGCTCAGAATAGATCCCTATTGATTTTGGAAGAAATCGGTTCAGATTTAGATATAGCTCCCATATATATATTTCGCCTGATATGGACTTAGATGGCCCCAGAAGCCAGAGTTTTACCCTAATTTGCTTAAAATTTTGCACAAGAAGAACAATTAGCACTATAGTCAAGTGTGCCAAATGTTATTGAAATCGGTTCAGATTTAGATATAGCTCCCATATATATCTTTCGCCCGATATGGACTAATACGGACCCAGAAGCCAGAGTTTTACCCTAATTTGGTTGAAATTTTGCACAGGGAGTAGAATTAGCATTGTTGCTATGCGTGCCAAATTTGGTTGAAATCGGTTCGGATTTAGATATAGCTCCCATATATAGCTTTCACCCGATTTACACTCATATGACCACAGAGGCCAATTTTTGGCTCCGATTTAGTTGAAATTTTGCACAGGGAGTAGAATTAGCATTGTAGCTATGCGTGCCAAATTTGGTTGAAATCGGTTCAGATTTAGATATATCTCCCATATATAGCTTTCGCCCGATTTACACTCATATGACCACAGAGGCCAATTTTTAACTCCGTTTTAGTTGAAATTTTGCACAGGGAGTAGAATTAGCATTGTTGCTATGCGTGCCAAATTTGGTTGAAATCGGTTCAGATTTAGATATAGCTCCCATATATATGGTTTTCTGATTTCGACAAAAATGGTCAAAATACCAACATTTTCCTTGTAAAATCGCCACTGCTTAGTCGAAAAGTTGTAAAAATGACTCTAATTTTCCTAAACTTCTAATACATATATATCGAGCGATAAATCATAAATAAAGTTTTGCGAAGTTTCATTAAAATTGCTTCAGATTAGCTCGTTATTTCGTTGTTATACATATTATTATACCTTTTAGTCAAAACATATAGTTTACTAATATTTTATATATATCCATACATAAATTTATCATTTTACATGCCATTATACTCAATCAGCTATAAGAACTCCCATTTGTTATACTTTCATATGTTTACTCTACAACACTTACTTATTGTATTAAATGAAATTTAATATGAAATTCTAAATTTTGTTTGGGATCCGCGAAAGGAAAGGTTAGCCTAATCAGAGGTAAGATGTATGCCATATAACACCCTGGGCAAAGTGGATTTAATACCAAAATAGTACTGTCATTCTATTAATTTATCTACACGAACACTATAGTAACAAGCTACCTATTGTACACTTTGAGTTTATGATAATGTATCCAAAACTATCTTCTCTGACTAAGAACCGTCCCAAGACTGAGCATGGCCGGGGCCATTAGGTAGCCAAAGTCAGAGGAGATCAGACCAAGAAGGGGGATCGTTACAGGCGACGGGAAATTTCCGCATTTATTTATGGATCTCAAATAACTAAATTCAAAATTTCTGACAAATCTTAGACTGGGAAAAACTTCTTAAAACAAATCGGAAGATGGGTTTATGTGTAGCTGCTATATCACAAAATTGTCCGGTATGACCCATCTTCGAACTCAACATGCCTGTCAAAAAAATTTAGAACGTTAGGTTCTACTGCTATATTACCTTAAAATTGTATCTTTATCAAGAGTACATATAGGGTCAAAAATCGATAATTTGATATGTTAAAAATGGACAATACAATTGATTAATTCATCCCATATTCTAGTAAAACCTACTTTTTATATCACAGTGAAATGTCACCATATAAATACGATTTTAATGGCCTGAAATCCATTAATTCGTTTTTCGTTGTTCGATTGAAACCCCTAATGGAATCTAATTTGTCGAAATATTTCTTTAGTTACAAAGATATAAAGTGTTTTTCAAAGTTTCTTTCGCCGGAATCGGAGTCGGAGTCGAGCAAAATGTCTACGACTCCGACTCCGAGGGTACATAAGATTCGGCCTGGCCGTATATACTTTTTTATACCCTCCACCATAGGATGGTAACTTTGTCATTCCGTTTGTAACACATCGAAATATTCCTCTAAGACCCCATAAAGTACATATATTCTGGGTCGTGGTGAAATTCTGAGTCGATCTGAGCATGTCCGTCCGTCTGTTGAAATCACGCTAACTTCCGAACGAAACAAGCTATCGACTTGAAACTTGGCACAAGTAGTTGTTATTGATGTAGGTCAGATGGTATTGCAAATGGGCCATATCGGTCCACTTTTACGTATAGCCCCCATATAAACGGACCCCCAAATTTGGCTTGCGAGGCCTCTAAGAGAAGCAAATTTCATTCGATCCGGCTGAAATTTGGTACATGGTGTCAGTATACGGTCTCTAACAACCATGCAAAAATTGGTTGACATCGGTTCATAATTATATATAGCCCCCATATAAACCGATGCCCCGATTTGGCTTGCGAATCCTCTAAGAGAAGCAAATTTCATCCGATACGGCTGAAATATGGTACATGGTGTTAGTATATGGTCTCTAACAACCATGAAAAAATTGGTTGACATCGGTCCATAATTATATATAGCCCCCATATAAAGCGATCCCCCGATTTGGCTTGCAAGGCCTCTAAGAGAAGCAAATTTCATCCGATCAGGCTGAAATTTGATACATAGTGTTAGTATATGGTCTCTAACAACCACGCAAAAATTGGTCCACATCGGTCCATAATTATATATAGCCCCCATATAAACCGATCCCCAGATTTGACCTCCAGAGCCCCTTGGAAGAGCAAAATTCTTCCCATTCGGTTGAAATTTGGTACGTGATGTTAGTCTATGGTATCCAACAACCATGCAGGAATTGGTTCCTATCAGCCCATAATTATATATAGCTCCCATATAAACCGATCCCCAGATTTGACCTCCGGTGCCTTTAGGAGAAGCAAAATTCATCCGATCTGCTTGAAATTTGGTACGTGGTGATCGTATATGATATTTAACAACCATGCCAAAAGTGGTCCATATCAGTCCATAATCATATATTGCCCCATATAAACCCATCCCGAGATTTGGTTTTGGAGCCTCTTGGAGGAGCAAATTTCACCCGAGTCAGTTGAAATTTGGTACATTGTGCTAGTATATGGTCGTTAACAACCATGCCATATCGGTCTATAGTTATATATATCCCTCAGCTAAAGCGATTTCCAATCACACAAAAATTGGTCCATATCAAGTTCATAATTGTATATAGCCCCCATATAAGCGACCCCCATATTTCAATTCTGGCTCTCTACGTACCGTGCAAAAAGTCCATATTGATTCGTAATTATTTGTAGACGTAACTATACATAACTTTTTTGTCTAATATATACCACGTATGGACTAACTCACAATTTAGAAAACGATGTTAAGAAGTTTTAAGATACCACAACCCAAGTATTTCGATTGTGGATGACAGTCTTTCGTAGAAGTTTCTACGCAATCCATGGTGGAGGGTACATAAGATTCGGCCTGGCCGAACTTACGGCCGTATACACTTGTTTTTGTGTACCAACAAAATTTGTTTGCAACTTACTTACTTTACTTACTTTATCCAAGTCTACAAGCCGGTGTGCCAAACATGGCTTGAAAAAAATTCCATGGAAATACGACACTTTATCCACAAAAGTTAAATAAAATACCGAGATCGCGTTCCACTTATTAGCATACTACAACCACATTTTGCATTTTTCCTTATGCAAAATTTTAAACAACAATTTGTCGAAATTCTCTGGATGTAGATGAGGTCGAAAAACTTGATATTTCAGTATGTACGCTTTAAAGCAGAACGAATAACCCAATTTTTTTGGGTTGTAGCTGATGTTCAAAAAGTGAAATTAATCAACAAACTATCCATGACCTATGACCTTGTCATTCAAGTTTAAGACACCTCAGACATATGTACATCCATTCAACTCTCATATCTGTCGACGGAATTGTAAGAACAGTCGCTCTAGAGATCCAATACCAGTTAATGTGGTAACATGTTTGGCGATTACTGTCACATTCATTTGTTTTGCGGCGAAACTAATAAATCCGCACACACAATCCAAGTTGACCGGTGCTGACCACCGTTGTGGGAAATAACAAGTTAACGACAGAAATGCTATGGTCCTACTTAAACAGAGAAATGTAGAGCATTTCAACGAATCTTAACTACTGTGTTAACTCTGTGGCATTGCTTCAACAACTGTTTCAAACTTAAGAACATGTTGGCCTAAACGATTAACAGCAATTGCTATGTTTACACTTTCAGCTTAGATATTATTACTTCTCAGGAGTCGAGATGGTGAAATAATGGGTGTAACATTGCCATTTAAGGTATGGAGAGACATAGCAAACAAGTATGTATGGCCAGCGTTGCCGCTGACATTTTTGAAAAAGAGCCAAATTTTAAAAATTTATTTTTTTTTGTTTTAAGAAAATTCATTAAGAATTCATAAGAACATAAGAGTACATTCTGCAAAGAAAAATTGAAATAAGTTACGCGTTTAATTCAATTGTCTTAAGGTATCCTTACTTGTATTCTCCGCTTCTTTGGCTCGGAATCAATACCAAAATTTTTAAAGTAAAGACAAAATCTTTGGAATCGGGCATGCCTTTGTTCAGTGTATTTATCAGTTAAATCTGAAATCAGAATCCATCCTTCTAGGTCGGTATCAACCAAATTAAGTGCTGACATTTATTCATCACAAATTAGAACTTAGTCCATTAGTTATTTAATGTTTCATAAAGTTTAACATAGAAAAAAGCTCCGCATGAGCACTTCTGGGCGTGGGCATGGTCCCGTTTGTATGAAATGAATTTTATTGAGGGTTTCAGAAGATTTTAATAATTTTTTCTTCATCGTTGAACAAATTTCTAACACATCAAACCTAACCTATCACTTTCAAGTTTCAAGAATTTATGATCTGGGATTTTGAAAATATTTTTGTGTCCCTTAACCCTTTCACTACCGATGTCCACTTAGAAGGACATTCGAAAAAGACACCAAATTCTATTTTCCCACTTAGTTTCGATTTATTTCTGGATGTTATTTTAAAGTAGAGGCTTTAATCTAAATATGCTATATATATATTCCCAGTAAAAATTTTTGAAGTTGTTCCAAAGGCACAACTTTAAAAGCACTTCCAGAAGATGCACTCCCAATGATGTTCTTTATTTTAACTGCCCAGGAAGTTATTTTAATTTAATTTTTTATAACTTGTTTTTTCATACTTTTAATGGGTAATTATAACTTTTTTTGTTTCAAATAGGCTAAAACCGAGTAAGAATTCATGAAATGGTACAAATCATTTAAATTTTGTCGAAAAAAAAATGCTAAATCCAATCTAAAACAAGTATATGCGGCCGTAAGTTCGGCCAGGCCGAAGCTTATATACCCTCCACCATGGATTGCGTAGAAACTTCTACTGAAGCCGATGGCAAGGTATCTTAAAACTTCCTAACAACGTAATATATACCACATAGTCCATACGTGGTATATATTAAACTAAAAAAGACCGACTAAATACGTATATAATTAAGTTTATAGTTTCCATAGAAATAAAATTTTGACAAAATAATGTTGTCAAATTTTCTGTAGAAGTAAAATTTTGACAAATTTTCTATAGAAATAAAATTTGGAAAAAATTTCTATAGAAATAAAATTTTTTTTTGTTTGTTATTGTTGGCCTCCTCTTCGGGAGGTTCAAGTGTAGTTCACGTTGGGTTGAGTGAATTACCCGAATTTATTCTGATAATTGGTTGATAGTTTTGCTGCAAGTAGAGGATGCTGATGAGGAATGTGGTAATTCCGAAACAGCTGTACATCCAACCATCTTGCAGTCTATAGGGCTTTGCCCAAATAAATTTGACAAGCATACTTTTCCTCTGTTGGTTAAGCTACTCTTGTAGTTTAGTCAATGCATGGCTTTAAGCTGAGATCAAAAAACAAAAAAACAACAAGAAATAAAATTTTGACAAAATTTTCTATAGAAATAAAATTTTGACAAAATTTTCTATAGAAATAAAATTTTGTCAAAATTTTCTATAGAAATAAAATTTTGACAAAATTTTCTATAGAAATAAAATTTTGATAAAATTTTCTATAGAAATAACATTTTGACAATGTTTTCTATAAAAATAAAATTTTGGTAGATTATTTTGGGCTCGAGTGGCAACCATGATTATGAACCGATATGGACCAATTTTTGTGTGATTGGGAATCGGCTATATATATCTCGGCTATAGACCGATATGGACCAATTTTGGCATGATTATTAGCGGCCTTATACTAACACCACGTTGCAAATTTCAACCGGATCGGATGAATTTTGCTCCTCCAAGAGGCTCCAGAGATCAAATCTGGGGATCGATTTATATGGGGGCTATATTGCGTGTTTGTTAGAGACCACATTCTAACACCATGTTCCAAATTTCAACCGGATCGGATGAATTTTGCTCCTCCAAGAAGCTCCGGAGGACAAATCTGGGGATCGATTTATATGGGGGCTATATATAATTATGGACCGATATGGACCAATTCTTGCATGGTTGTTAGAGACCATATATTTTGCTCCGGAGGTCAAATCTGGGGATCGCCTTATATGGGGGCTATATATAATTATGGACCGATGTGGACCAATTTTTGCATGGTTCAGCCGGATCGGATGCAATTTGCTTCTCTTAGAGCAATCGCAAGTCAAATTTGGGGGTCCGTTTATATGGGGGCAATACGTTAAAATGGACCGATATGGACCAATTTTTGCATGATTGTTAGAAACCATATACTAACACCATGTACCAAATTTCAGCCGGATCGGATGAAATTTGCTTCTCTTAGAGCAATCGCAAGCCAAATTTGGGGGTCCGTTTATAAGGGGGCTATACGTAAAAGTGGACCGATATGGCCCATTTGCAATACCATCCGACCTACATCAATAACAACTACTTGTTTCAAGTTTCAAGTCGATAGCTTGTTTCGTTCGGAAGTAAGCGTGATTTCAACAGACGGACGGACGGACGGACGGACGGACGGACGGACATGCTCAGATCGACTCAGAATTTCACCATGACCCAGAATATATATACTTTATGGGGTCTTAGAGCAATATTTCGATGTGTTACAAACGGAATGACAAATTTAATATACCCCCATCCTATGGTGGAGGGTATAAAAATTGTGAATTTTTGAAAATATTTGAGGTCAAACGTTTCCGACAAGCGTTAGAATCCATTAAAAATTATAAAAAATTATCAAAATTATTTATATAACAAAATATCACAGAATTTTTTAACTTACATTCAAAACATTGAATTCGGATCACACCCAAAGAAGTGATGCAAATTCAGTGCAACGGCTGTTGAAATGGAGGACTTCCGTCCTATGACAAGCCCATGTTAAATTCATCGCTTCTGTGTCAAATTTGCACCACTTCCGGATCCAAAATGAACATTTTCATTACTTTTTTGGCGACGCTTTTTTTGCTGGGTTGTCCATATTGGTGAGGTCTAAAATACATTTTTATAAACTTCTTTAACAATAAACGAAAATTTGAGAAAATTTTGGTACTGTATAATTCTAGTAAATGGACATTTATACAAAAACTATAGCCGATACTTTTACGGGTTCTTTTTTTGTATTTTTTCCCCACTTTGAGAGATATTATAGGCCAAATAGCGCTTATTTTGCGTAAGACCATTTGGTCACAATTCAAGAATCAAGTTTTCAGAACAAACTCATATAGCTCTTGAAGTAATTGAGGTAGGATTTCAAAATAACAATTTTTGTTCTACATGCTGTTAGTACAAGTAAAAACAGAAGAAAACTAAAAATTTTTATCATTAGGTTTATTTCGGTAGTGAAAGGGTTAAACCATGATTGGTGTTTGGAACTTTTAAAATTTCGACGTCATCTGGTATGTACTTTAATATGGAATTCTTAACTAAACTCAAAGAATGTAAAATCATCCAATATGGAACAGATTTATTCTACATAGTGGTCAGGGTATAATAACTTTGATCTGCCAAAAAAAAGTGTCTACCAGAGATATTGATTTTAGACCCCATAAAATACTCAGAATCACCTCCTGAGTCGATCTAGCGCTTGGTGTCTCTCCATGTATTTGTTGTTCACAGAATTCCGGTTGCAATTATTAACCGATTTTGATGAAATTTGGTAAAGGGTGTTTTTTAGGCACAAAGACGCTTTTGAATTTGGAAGAATTCGGATGAAATTTAGATATAGCTCCCATACATATGTATCGCCCGACTTCGATAAATTGGGTCACATTGCACTTTTTTTTACTAACCGATTGCAAAATTTCATCCAAATCTGTTCAGATTTAGATATAGCTCCCATATACATATATGTATCGCCCGATTTTCCCAAATTTGACCATAAAAACCTTATTTGTTAAGCGATCTTACTTAAACTTGGCTTACTCTACCTTCTGAGTCGATCTAGCGCTTGGTGTCCGTCCGCCCGTCTGTCCATGTATTTGTTGTTCACAGGATTCCGGTCGCAATTACTAACCGATTTTGATAAAATTTCATACAGAGTGTTTTTTGAGCACAAGGAAGAAATCGGTTCAAATTTAGATATAGCTCCCATATACATGTAACGCCCGATTTCGACAAATGAGGTCATGTTGCGCTTATTTTCTAACCGATTCTCTCCAAATTTGGTAATATAATTCGCCTCCCTGTAAGTGTACTAAATTTCATCGAAATCGGTTCAGATTTATATATAACTCCCAGAGAAGTTCACCAATGTGGTATCACAATGGACTGAATAGTCTAAGTGAGCCTGATACATCGGGCTGCCATCTAACCTAAGCTATAGCTGGGAGCCACCGTGGTGCAATGGTTAGCATGCCCGCCTTGCATACACAAGTTCGTGGGTTCGATTCCTGCTTCGACCGAACACCAAAAAGTTTTTCAGCGGTGAATTATCCCACCTCAGTAATGCTGGTGACATTTCTGAGGGTTTCAAAGCTTCTCTAAGTGGTTTCACTGCAATGTGGAACGCCGTTCGGACTCGGCTACAAAAAGGAGGTCCCTTGTCGTTGAGCTTAACATGGAATCGGGCAGCACTCAGTGATAAGATAGAAGTTCACCAACACCCAGAAAAAAGTGACCCCTTCTTTAAGTTAAAATGAACTTATTGTGAAGAAAGTTGAACTTCGTATAGCGCCAAAGACATTTTTATTTGTTTGAACGATGTGATTTTCGTAGAAATTAGGAATAATGCATTCCATATATTAGTTAACATTTTCCTATATTTATATACCACTATACTACAGAATGAAAAAATTTAACTAATTTGAATTCATATATGGAATGATTTTATTGACATTTTTTCATTCATTTCGACAAATCTTACACATTTGTGGTAAAACTTTTACTTCATAATTAGAACTGCTTACCTTCGTTTTTAAATACAATTTTATTTATTTCTATAAGCAATTTTATCTTCAATAAAAGACATGTTTTATTAATATATTGAATATATTTATTAAGAATCAACAGCATCGAATCTCTTTGAAATATTAGTTTATTATTCCACTATTTCCAATTTCCGTGTGATATTATCAACTGTAAAACGCACTTTTTCTTCTTCGTGTACTTTTCACTTTTAATAAGTTGCTGCCTAACGATTTTGTCCTCCTTTTACAATTTCAATACCTACAAATATAAAAAATCATAAAACATTTTTGTTGCAAAAGGTTAGCGTCACTGAATATTACCTGATAATTGAAGATTCCAAAATGAAGACAAATGAAAGGGTTGTTATTCTGCTGGTGTTTTCTTTCTTTATACACTATCACGAACATTGATAGATTTATTTAAAAAAACGAAAATTTTTCTCACTAATTTAAAATAACAAATATTTTATATATTTTATTTGTTATTTATTATATTATTTTACCATATTATTTTTTAACAATCTCTCCGTATACCAAAACAACGCGATTCCAACTAAAAAAACAACCGACGCGCAAATATATCGATTACACCCACGCACAAACACATCGATTACGATGACAGGTATCGATTACAGGTAGACAATAGAAATTTAGGAAAATTTCCTATATTCTAACAAGTGTGTTTCCTTAAGTTTTGAAAGGATTGCATACTTCTTAGTACGAATGAACTAAAATATTTTTCTATGCCAAGTGTTGTTCGTATGTATGAAAAACTTTCTATTATAAAGGAAGTCGCAATTATCATTTTATAAGAAATTTTACTAATTTTGAGGAAACTTGGTTTTAGTTCGGTTTTTGTTTATTTTTACGAATGCTTTGTTATCGGTGAATAAAATTTTCTTTTTCAGTAGTAAATTCTTATACCCAGCGAATAAAATAGTATGAGTAAAATTCCATGCCTTATTATAGTTAATGAACTATTCCTAACTGCTTACAGTTTAGGATTTTTTTACTGAAACGAGTAAATTTTATTATTTTTCACAAAAATTTACCTTAATGGAAATAAAATGGATAAACTATATTGATGAAAATTTTTTCCTTTAGTTTCGAAGGCACTTTTTTCTGGGTGAATGTGGCATCACAATGGACTGAATAGTCTAAGTGAGCCTGATACATCGGGCTGCCACCTAACCTAACCTATAGCTCCCATATATATTTATCGGCCGATTTTGCCAAATTTGGCCATAAGTCCCTTATTTATCAACCGATCTTACTCAAAATTGGCCAATCTAATCTTCTATAGTACTGACTATATGTGCCAAATATCATCGAAATCGGTTCAGGAATATATATATATATATATATATATATATATATATATATATATATATATATATATATATATATATATATATATATATATATATATATATATATATATATATATATATATATATATATATATATATATATATATATATATATATATATATATATATATATATATATATATATATATATATATATATATATATATATATATATATATATATATATATATATATATATATATATATATATATATATATATATATATATATATATTTATATATATATATATATATATATATATATATATATATATATATATATATATATATACATATATATATATATATATATATATATATATATATATATATATATATATATATATATATATATATATATATATATATATATATATATATATATATATATATATATATATATATATATATACACATATATATATATATATATATATATATATATATATATATATATATATATATATATATATATATATATATATATATATATATATATATATATATATATATATATATATATATATATATATATATATATATATATATATATATATATATATATATATATATATATATATATATATATATATATATATATATATATATATATATATATATATATATATATATATATATATATATATATATATATATATATATATATATATATATATATATATATATATATATATATATATATATATATATATATATATATATATATATTCCCCATTATAACCTTATTTTTGACCATAATGGGATCATTAATTAACCGATCTTACTCATATTTAGCACAAGGTAGTCTCCTGTAAATCGGTTCAGTTTTAGATGTAGCTCCCATACATATGTATAGCTCGTTTTTCAAAAATGTACTGATCATAATACCCCTATTTAGTAACCAATCTTACTTCAATTTAGCACACGGTAACCTTCTGTTATATCAACCAAATCTGGAAAATTTCATCCATATCGGTTCAGATTTAGATATACCTCCAATATATATGCCTCGCTCGATTTCCCCAAATTTGGCCATAATACTCTTATTTATTAACCAATGTTATTCAAAATTCCAATTTTAAAATATTAGCCGATCGTAGTTGGACTTATATGTAACTCTTACAGAAATATATTTCCCAAGTTTCACAAATTTGGATTTATTACCCACACTAATTGAGCGATTTCCTCTTTTTATACCCTGCACCACTACTGTGGTACAGGGTATAATAAGGGTATAATAAGAGGCCAAAGTTTACTACCGATTTTCGTGAAATTTTGCACAAAGAGTAGAATTGACATTCTACCAATACTTGCTAAATTTGATTGAAATCGGTTCAGACGAAAGATATATATGGGAGCTATATCCCATATATATCTTTCGTCCGATTTTCACTTATAAGACCTCAAAAACCTCAGAAACCAGAGTTTTGCCCTGACTTGCTTCCAATTTTACACGAGAGGTATGTTTAACGGTGTCGTTATATGTGCCAAATTTGGATAAAAGCGGCTCAGATTTAGATATAGCTCCCATATATATCATTCGTCCGATTTGGACTTATATGGCCTCAAAAGCCAGAGTTTTGCCCTGTAAGTGTGCCAAATTTGGTTGGAATCGGTTCAGATTTAGACATAGCTCCCATATATACACCCAGAAAAAAGTGACCCCTTCTTTAAGTTAAAATGAACTCATTGTGAAAAAAGTTGAACTTCGTATAGCGCCAAAGACATTTTTATTTGTTTGAACGATGTGATTTTCATAGAAATTAGGTAGAATGCATTCCATATATTAGTTAACATTTTCCTATATTTATGTACCACTATACTACAGAGTGAAAAAAATTAACTGAATTGAATTCATAAATGGAATGATTTTATTGAACTTTTTTCATTCATTTGGACAAATATTACATATTTTTTGTAAACCTTTTACTTCAAAGTTAGAACTATTTATCTTCGTTTTTAAATACAATTTTATTTATTCGTATAGGCAATTTTTTCTTCAATAAAAGACATGTTTTATTAATATATTAAATATATTTATTAAGAATCAACAGCATCGAAATATTAGTTTATTTTTCCACTATTTCCAATTTCCATGTAACTGTAAAACGTAATTTTTTCTTCTTGTTGCTTTCACTTTTAATAAGTTGCTGCCTAACGATTTTGTCCTCCTTTTACAATTTCAATGCCTACAAATATAAAAAAAGCATAAACCATTTTTTTCACAAAAGGTTAGCGTCCTAAATGTTACCTGATGAATGAAGGAGATGTTATTCTGTTGGTGTTTTCTTTCTTTGTACACCATCACGAACATTGATAGACTTATTGTTTGTTATTTATGTTTAATAATTTTCAAAAAAAACGAAAACTTTTCTCACTAATTTAATTTATTATATTATTTTATTATATTATTTTTTTAACAATCTCTCCGTATACCATAACAACGCGATTCCAACTAAAAAGCAACCCACGCACAAACATATCGATGACAGGTATCGATTACAGGTAGACAAAAAAGATATAGGAAAATTTCCTATATTCTAACAAGTATGTTTCCTTAAGTTTTGAAAGGATTGAATACTTCTTAGTACGAATTAACTAAAATATTTGTCTATGCCAAGTGTTATTCGTATGTATGATAAGCTTTCTATAATAAAGGAAGTCAGAATTATCATTTTATAAGAAATTTTACTAAATTTGAGGAAACTTGGTTTTAGTTCGGTTTTTTTTATTTTTACGAATGCTTTGTTAACAGCAAATAAAATGTTCTTGTACGGTAGTAAATTCTTATTTATACCCAGCGAAGAAAACAGTATTAGTAAAATTCCATGCCTTATTCTAGTTAATGAACTATTCCTAACTGCTTTCAATTTAGGAGTTTTTTACTGAAACAAGTAAATTTTATTATTTTACACACAAATTTAACTTAATGGAAATAAAATGGCTAAACTAAATTGATGAACATTTTTTCCTTTAGTTACGAAGACACTTTTTTCAGGGTGTATCTTTCGCCCCATTTACACTCATATGACCACGCGGGCCAAAGTTATACTCCAATTTACGTGAAATTTTGCAGAGATTGCAGAATTCTTATTCTAACTATGCATGTCAAATTTAGTCAAAATCGGTTCAGATTATATATAGCTCCCATATATACGTACACCAGAGTTGGGGAAATATGGTAGACTGTTTCATATTTTCGACCCATTTTCAATGGGATTTTCCTCCAATTGACTGGATAGTTTCCACAGAGAATATATTTAATATGATATTAAGTGTGTCAAGTTTGATCTAATTTGGTTCAGATTTAGATAAAGCCTCCATGTATTCGTTTTTTCCGGGTTATACAAATATGGCCAAAATTCCCACACTTTACACAAAACGGTTGAGTTTTAAATAAGGCTCCAAGTCGCCCTACTTGACCAAATAATATATCACAACCACACTTGACCACATATCTTGGCGAGATCTAATGGGAGCGAGATATAGCTCCCACATATATGTTTTTCTGATTTCGACAAAAATGGTTAAAATACCAACATTTTCCTTGTAAAATCGCCACTGCTTAGACGAAAAGTTGTAAAAATGACTCTAATTTTTCTAAACTTCTAATACATACAGTCAGTCCAAGCCAAACTCGGACACTGTAGCAAATTATTAATGATTTGTTAGAATTCGGACAAAATTTGAACCAAGGAATCTGGAAAATCGTTATTTGTATGCCTATACCTTAAGCATTTGAAAACAAAAAGGAAATCCATCATGCATAAGGGCAACAAAAACTGGATCAGAAAAACAACTGGTACCTAAAAAATAGTGCGCAAGCCAAACTCGGACAAATGACATTATTGACCCATAAATTGCAACTCTGTGTTTTTATGCAATTCAGTGCATGGAATTGCTTTGTAGTAAATTGGGGAATAGCCATTTTGTGAATTTATTTCATTTCCGCAACTTTCATGTAATTAGAAGCATGAATTCTAGACAAAGAGGACAAACTAGTATTGAACTCAGAAAACTTATTATTAAGTATTCTCAGGAAGGCAAAAGTGTACGAGAAATCTCGAAAATGGTTAATAGAAGCCATTCGACCGTACACAATGTTATAAAGCGCTTCAAGATGATTAAATCTATGGAAAATAAGGCAAAGAAAGCTCACAATAAAATTTTTTCAGATGCTGAAGAACGCTTTCTAGTAAGAAAAATAAAATGTTCCCCCTTTATAAGTGCTCCAAAACTTGCTTCTTTAACTGAAAATGAGCTAGGTAAAAAAGCTAGCCCATCTACCATAAGAAACGTGCTTCACAAGGCCGGTCTAAATGGAAGAAAGGCAAGACAGAAACCATTTATAAGCAAGCGTAATCAAAAAATACGTCTGGATTTCGCGAAGGAGCACGAGAACAAAGATTTTTTGTTTTGGAGCAATGTCTTATTTACCGATGATAGCAAATTCAATGTTTTTGGCTCAGATGGTAAACCGATTGTGTGGAGGGGGCCAAATCAGGAGTTACGTTTAACAAACCTTAAACCGACCGTAAAACATGGAGGTGGATTATTGATGGTTTGGGGCTCTTTTTCCGCAGCGGGACCTGGATCATTGCATTTTATTGATGGAGTTATGGACCACAATGTATATTTAGATATCCTCAAGGAAAATATTCCCCATAGTGTTCGGAAACTGGGACTTAGTGAGGGCTGGTACTTCTACCAAGATAATGATCCGAAACATAAAGCCTATAAAGTTCGATCATGGCTTTTGTATAATGTTCTCCACGTAATGGAAACACCACCACAAAGCCCAGATATAAATCCAATTGAAAATTTATGGGATTATCTCAACAAAAGAGTCCAGGAAAATTTGGTGTCCAATAAAGCTGACTTAAAAAGAATTTTGAGGGAAGAGTGGAACAAAATAGCTCCAGAATATTGCAAGAAGTTGGTGCAATCTATTCCGAAAAGATTAAAAATGGTCAAAAGTAGCAAAGGTCTACATACCAAGTATTAAAGAACCGAAAATATGGATCCAATTTGAATTTTTTTGAGATGTCCGAGTTTGACTTGTGCGACCATTTTGAACTACATAAAGTTTTTTCCATATATTTCACTTTTGAATTGATGAATTTGAATTTTGTTTTCTGTTTTTACAAGATTAATAAAATGACACTTAAAACGTTAATAATAAGTTTTTCTTCTATTTAAACTTTTGTTAATATTCCAGCAAAAATAAAAATTTTACAAGTGTCCGAGTTTGGCTTGGACTGACTGTATATATCGAGCGATAAATCATAAATAAACTTTTGTGAAGTTTCTTTAAAATTGCTTCAGATTTAAATGTTTCCCATATTTATACCGGCGACCGGACATATCCCCCAACGGACATTTCGCCCAAAATGATTTTTGGGCGTTATGACCTCCAATGGGGCGGTCACATCGCCCAATTTTAGTTTGGGCTTTATGTCCTCCCTTATCGCGGTCATATGTCCCAAAAAATAGGCGGTCAAAACGCCCAATATTTTATGGGGAAAATAATGTCGGAATACAAATCAAAAACTGGGCTAAATGAAGTAGTTTTTATCCCCAATTTTGGATAACTAAATACGTACGGTATTTAATTCAAAATGCCGTAACTAGAAAGACAGTGCAGATCTCGTGGTCTATAAGAAAATTAAGGAGAAAATGGTGCAAAACGGTCCACAAAGTCCCCAAGAACTTGCCAAATCAGAACATATGAGTGAATACTAAATGTGCGAAAATGTGCCGGAAAAGATATTTTAGCAAACCACTATTATGGAAGCCGATTTGGCATACAGACTCTTTGTGTTCCAACCCATTAAGTGAAATAATGAATGAATGAAATATGGATGATGGAGATGCTATTGTTTTATTGATGTCCCTTTTTCGGTCGTTGTTAAATTCATCACATTCAGTTCGTCCTCAAATCCTAGCGACTTTCAGTTTATTATCTTCTTCTAAACATTAAAATTGGAAAGAGATGAGATGATCGACGTGGTGCTGATGGGTACTTGAAAAAAATCGCGCGCGCGATTTATTTCAAGTACCCATCAGCACCACGTCGATCATCTCATCTGCCTCCAAATCGCGCGCGCGAATCCTTTTTTAAATTCATCACATTCAGTTCATCCTCACATTCTTGCAACTTTCGTTTTATTATCTTGTTCTAAACATTAAAATTGGAAAGAGATGAGATGATCGATTTGCTGCTGCTGGGTACTTGAAATAAATCGCGCGCGCGATTTTTTTCACGTACCCATCAGCAGCAAATCGATCATCTCATCTCGTTCCAATTTTCAGTTTAAAATACATAATTTTCAATTCAGCATTTGTCTGGTTTGTTCAAAAGAAAAAAATTATCAATTTCCGAATTTTCATGTTTCAATATATAAATTCAAATGTCTTGGAGCATAAACCGACCTATTTCACGAGCGAAATAGGTCTTCGTAGTGCCACTTTAGCCGCTTTTCCATATCAATCGTACGTTGAGAAGAAAAATGGTCAAAAATTCTGTTCCAGTCAAAAACAATTAAAACAAACGATGAAGCCAAGATATGCTAGTTTTACATCTTCTTCCAGCATATACAATAAAAGCAGTATTCGATATTTGTCAATAAGAGGCATATATATCTATTAAATATTAAAAAAAAAAAATAATGGATAGATGAAGTAATCATATCTAGCTTTTGAATGGTTTAAAAAAAATACATTTTGTTATTTTAAACTACACACAAAAAATTTTCACGAAAATTTTTCCAATTAAAATTTTAATTGAGTTTTAAAAAATATTCAATTAAAAATGTAATTGATTCAACAAATTTTTTAATTGAAACAAAAATCTATCACAAAAATAATAGTATCAATTAACTTTTTAATTGGATCAATTAACTTTTTAATTAACCTTCAATTAATTTTTTAATTGATACTATCATTTCTGTGATTGAAGACATTTCAATTAAAATTTAATTGGATCAATTAATTTCGTGATTGAATCTGAAAAAAAATTTTGTGCGTATTGTTTATATTCAATTATATTCAAACGGTCATAACACCCACATTTTTTTATGGGGCTTATGACCGCGATGAGGGAGGACATAAAGCCCAAACTAAAATTGGGCGATGTGACCGCCCCAATGAAGGTCATAACGCCCAAAAATCATTTTGGGCGAAATGTCCGTTGGGGGATATGTCCGGTCGCCATTTATACCCTGCGCCACTCTGTGGGACAGGGTATTATAAGTTAGTGCATATGTTTGCAACACCCAGAAGGAGACGAGATAGACACATGGTGTCTTTGGCAAAAATGCTCAGGGTGGGCTCTTGAGTCGATATAGCGATGTCCGTCTGTCCGTGAACACATTTTTGTAATCAATGTCTAGGTCGCAGTTTTAGTCCAAACGACTTCAAATTTGGCACAAGTATGCGTTTTGGCTCAGAATAGATCCCTATTGATTTTGGAAGAAATTGGTTCAGATTTAGATACGGCTCCCATATAATAATTCGCCCGATATGGACTTACATGGCCCCAGAAGCCAGAGTTTTACCCTAATTTGCTTAAAATATTGCACACGAAGAACAATTAGTACTATAGTCAAGTGTGCCAAACTTTATTGAAATCGGTTCAGATTTAGATATAGCTCCCATATATATCTATCGCCCGATATGGACCTAGGGTTGCCAGATGATGGTTGCCGAAATCCGGGACATTGCGCCGTACATTTCAGGATTTATCGGGACAAGCAAAAACAGTCCCATTTTTCGAAAATAATTGCCCATATTTCATCACTTGGTAGTCGTTATTGTCTGCAGACTTTGAAATTCCTAAATATGCTGAAGCCTCTGAGACTTTCTCCCAAGATGGCAGCGATGATTTTATATCAAACGTAAAGAGTCTATGGTAGCGATAGGGATAAAATCGAACTTTGCAATGTTGGCAGAGAGACCATAATTTGTAATAATTTATTTCCCAGAAAAATATGAATTTGAAATAAAACTAGATATTTGCGTATATTTTTTGTACAAGTGACAGCTAATACACAGTGATTTGATTTGTTTCTCATGAGATTGAATGAAGTGGTATAAAATCTGACAGACAAATGTGCATTTAAAATGTATGAAAATCTTAAAACCAGAAATATTTTTGAAAGCGATTTAATTTCAAATCGTTGTCTTTTCTAAGTAATGAAAAAAAAAAATAAAACATATTCCTTGAGTAATTGAAATTCCGGGATTTTTGGCAAATTTAGCGAAAGTTTCGAGACACTTCCTGGAGACGAAATTCCGGGACAATCCAGGCGAATCCCGGCCATCTGGCAAGCCTATATGGACCACAGAAAATAATATTATAATTTTTGAGCTAACAATAAATTGTTGTTACTGAAAATTTTTAAGTTCAACAAAATTTTTGTTGATATAACAAAACGTTTGTTGATATAAGAAAATTGGTTGTTAAAGTGACTAAAATCGTAATTGTATTTACGAATTACGTTGTTAGCTCAAATTTTTACATAATTTTAATTGTATTGACAATCACATTAATTGATATTTTTTTGTGTGACTAATACGGTACCAGAAGCCAGAGTTTTTCCCCAGTTTGGTTGAAATTTTGCACTAGGAGTACAATTAGTAGTGTAGTCAAATGTGCCAAATTTTATTGAAATCGGTTCAGATTTAGATATAGCTCCCATATATATCGTTCGCCCGATTTACACTCATATGAACACAGTGGCCAATCTTTTACTCCTATTTAATTGGAATTTTGCACAGGGAGTAGAATTAGCATTGTAGCTATGCGTGCCAAATGTGGTTGACATCGGTTCAGATTTAGATATAGCTCCCACATATATGTTTTTCTCATTTCGACAAAAATGGTAAAAATACCAACATTTTCCTTGTAAAATCGCCACTCCTTAGTCGAAAAGTTGTAAAAATTACTCTAATTTTCCTAAACCTCCAATACATATATATCGAGCGATAAATCATAAATAAACTTTTGCGAAGTTTTCTTAAAATTGCTTCAGATTTAAATGTTTCCCATATTTTTATACCCTTCACCACTACTATGGTACAGGGTATAATAAGTTTGTGCATTTGTATGTAGCGCCAAGAAATATTGGTCATAGACCCATCTTTTAGTATACCGATCGGCTTAGAATTAAATTCTGAGTCGATTTAGCGATGTCCGTCTGTCTGTCCGTCCGTCTGTCTGTATATGTAATTTTGTGCACAAAGTACAGCTCGCAATTTAAGTCCGATCGTCCTCAAATTTTGCATAGGGCCGTTTCTTGGGACAGAGACAATCGCTATTGGTTTTGAAAAAATTCGGTTCAGATTTAGATATAGCTGCCATATATATTTATCCCCGATGTGGTCATAGTTAGCGTGTTTATCAACCGATTTTCTTGAAATGCCGTACATCCAAATATTTTATGAGTCTCGAAAATCTTCCAAAATATCATCCAAATGGTTCAGATTTAGATATAGCTCCCATATATATCTTTCGTCCGATTTAGACTCATATGACCACAGTGTGCAAAATTTCACGAAGACCGGTAGTAAAGTCTTCGTGAAATTTTGCACAGAGGGTAGAATTGACATTCTACCAATGCTTGGTAAATTTGATTGAAATCGGTTCAAATTTAGATATAGCTCCCATATATATCTTTCGTCCGATTTGAACTTATATGGCCACAAAAACCAGAGTTTTGCCATGATTTGCTTCAAATTTTGCACAAGGGGTACGTTTAATAGTATCGTTAAGTGTGTCAAATTTTGTTAAAATCGGTTCAGATTTAGATATAGCTCACATATATATCTTTCGCCCGATTTGGACTTATATGGTCTCAAAACCCAGGGTTTTGCCGTGATTTGCTTCCAATTTCGCACAAGGAGTACGTTTAGTAGTGTAGGTAATTGTGGCAAATTTGATTGAAATCGGTTCAGATTTAGATATGGCTCCCATATATATCTTCCGTCCGATTTGCGCTAATATGACCAGGGGGCCAAAGTTATACTCCCATTTACGTGAAATTTCGCATAGATAGCAGAATTATTATTCTAACTATACATGTCAAATTTAGTCAAAATCGGTTCAGATTATATATAGCTCCCATATATACGTACACCAGAGTTGGGGAAATATGGTAGACTGTTACACATTTTAGACCCATTTTCAATGGAAGTTTCCTCCAATTAACTGGATAGCGTTAGCCGATTTAAATTTTAATTCTAGAGATTTTGTAGAAGTAAAAAAATTGTCTCCTTTATATAGCTTCCAGCAAATGTGAAGTAGTTGAGATGGTAACACAAATTTTGGCCTACATAGGGGTGAAGGGTATAATATAGTCGGCCCCGGCCGACTTTAGACTTTACTTACTTGTTTTACTTACATTGTGTTCCACCCTAGTGCATTATCCGACTTAAATTGTGAGTCTATAGATTTTGTAGAGGTCTGTCAAATTCTGTCCAGATCGAGTGATTTTTAAATGTATGTATTTGGGACAAACCTTTCTATGTAGTCCCCAACACATTTGACGGATATGATATGGTATCGAAAATTTTGATCTACAAAGTGGTGCAGGGTATAATATAGTCGGCCCCGCCCGACTTTAGACTTTACTTACTTGTTTTTTACCTACGAAAATTCAATTTCGCAAAAGTATCTTTACGATTTATCGGTCGATAGGTATTAGAGGTATAGGAAAATTTTATTCATTTTGGCAAGCTTTTGTTTTTGCAGTGGCGATTTTACAAGGAAAATATGGGTATTTGGGCCATATTTGCTCAAATTGGAAGAGTATGGGGAATCTGCATACATTTGAGCCGATTTTGATCAAATTTAACATACATTGCTAAAATGTTACCTGTACACTCTGTGTGAAAATTGAAGTTAAGCTGAGTGAAATTATGACTTCCGGTGTTTATACGAGTTTAAATCGGGCGAAACCGATTTCAACCAAATTTGGCAAGTATAGTAAAAATGTTAATTCTACTTTCTGTGCAACATTTAACATTCATCGGAGTAAAACTCTGGCTTCTGGGATCATTCCATCGCATATCGGCCAAAAATGTATATATAAAAAAGCTATATCTAAATCTGTATCGATTTCAACCAAATATAGCATGCATAGTAAGAATATTATTTCTACTTGTTGCCCAAATTTTACTTAAATCAGAGTAAAACTGTGGCCTCTGGAGTCATATGAGTGTATATATATATATGAGAGCTATATCTAAATCTTAACCGATATCAACCAAATTTAATACAATTTAATTATTGTACTCCTTGTTCCATATTTGAAGTAAATCAGGTTAAAACTCTGGCTTCTGGGGCCATGTAAATGCATATCGGCCGAAAGATATATATGGGAGCTATTTCTAAATCTGAACCGATTTCTTCCAATAGGGTTTTATGCTGACCCAAAACACATATTTGTGCCAGTCGATTGGATTAAAATTGCGGCCTAGACTTTGGTAGCCACCGTGGTGCAATGGATAGCATGCCTGCCTTTCATGCACCGTTTCGTGGGTTCGACCAAACACCAAAATTTTTTCAGCGGTGGATTATGCCACCTCAGTAATGCTGGTGACATTTCTGAGTGTTTCAAAGCTTCTCTAAGTGGTTTCACTGCAATGTGGAACGTGTTCGGAGGAGGCTCCTTGTGATAAGAGAAAAGTTCATAACTGTGGTATAACAATGGATTGAATAGTCTAAGTGATCCTGAAATATCGAGTTGTCACTATACCTAACCTAACCTAGACTTTGATCATAAAAATGTGTTCACAAACAGACGGACGGACAGACGGGCATGACTAGATCGAACCTTAGCAATATTGCCAAAGACACCATGTGTCTATCTCGTCTCCTTTTGGGTGTTGCAAACATATTCACTAACTTATAATACCCTGTTCCACAGTGTGGTGCAGAATATAAAAAGGCAGGTTTATACGGGGAACTATATAATTATGGACGGATATGGACCAATTTTTTAGAGACCATATACTAACATAACGTACAAAAGTTTAACCTAATCGGATGAAATTTGCTCCTCCAAGAGGCTCCGCAGGTCAAATCTGGCGATCGGTTTATATGGGGGCTATATATAATTATGGGTCGATATAGACCCATGGGTGTTACAGACCACATACTAACATAACATACCAAATTTCCACCGTATCGGATGAAATTTGCTCCTCCAAGAGCCTCCTGCAGTCAAATCTGGGGATCGGTTTATATGGGGGCTATATGTAATTTTTGACCGATATGGATCAATTTTTCCATGGGTGTTAGATGCAAATACCACGCACCAAATTTCACCTGGATCGGATGAAATTTGCATCATTTAGAGGCTCCGCAAGCCAAATCTGGGGATCGGATTATATGGGGGCTATATATAATTACGGACCGATTTGGACTAATTTTTACATGGTTGTGAGCTGGGCTGTGAAGTCGAGCCAATTTTGCTCGACTCCGACTCCAGCATTTTTCATCAGCTCGACTGCGACTCCGGAGTCGACTCCGGGTAATATAACTAAATCTCATTTTAATACCACTAGTTTGTAGTTCTATTGTGGGGGTACCGTAAGTGGATCGATATAAAGCATCGTATTTATTTATGTGTGCAAAAAAGGTTTTAATTTCACATTAGATGCCAATTGAACTCTATATTTCAAGTTTAGGACAATGTTTAATAACCCAGAAAAAATTGGAACTTCTTCTCAATGTACAACTTTAAAAGAACTTCCAAAAATGTCCTCCCAAATATGTTCTTTATTTTAACGGCACATGAAGTTCATTTGAGTCAATTTGGTTATATGTCGCTTTTTTCATATTTTTAATTGGAAATTTAAAATTTCATAGTTTCAAATCGGTTAAAAACAGAGTAAGAATTAATAAAATGGTACAAATTATTTAAATTTAGCCAAAAAAAAATTCTAAATTATTTCTCGAAAAATTGCAAATTTTTGAAAATATTTGATGACAAACGTTCCAGACGAAGCGTAATAATGCATAAAAATTCATAAAAAATTTTAAAATTATTTATTTGTCAAAATATCAAAAAATACCTTAATTCACATCCAAAACACTGAATTCGCCTCACACCTTAAGAAGTGAAGAAAATTCAGTGCAGCGGTTTTTGAAATGGTGGACACCCATCCTATGACAAGCCCATGTTATGTTATTCATCGCTTCTGCGTCAATTTGGCACCACTTCCGGATCCAAAAAGAACATTTTCACTACTTTTTTGGCGACTCTTTTTTTGCTGGGAAATAAAATAATGATATAAATACCCATCATAATATGAGAAGATACCAACAGTATATGTATTTGTGGAACAAAATAATTGATACTATCTCAAATCCTTTAAATTTGTTGCGAGCTAGATAAAGGTTTATATTCCCATATGCATGAATTTGAATCTGAATCGATTTAGACAAAATTGTATATACTTCTACAAAATCTATGTACTTTAAATTTAAATCTAACACTATGGGACGTAACACAATTTTAACAAAAAATAAAAATGCAAGGAAAGTCTAAAGTCGGTCGGGCCGATTATAATATACTCTGCACAACTTTGTATTTAGATCTACATTTTGTTAAAATCTCAAATCAGACTTCTACAAAATCTCGGGCAATATTTAGGAAATATTTATAATTGTTTAGACAATTTCGCAAAAATGCATTTATGATTCCATCATTGAAAAATTTGAAAATTTGAGTCATTTCTACAAGTTTTCGACTTAGCAGTGAGTATCAGTGAGCATACAATTTTGAAAAAATTTTTGTCTAGTAAATACATCAAGTATTTTCTACAGAAACAAAATTTTGACAAAATTTTCTATAGAAATAAAATGTTGGCAAAATGTTCTATAGAAATCAAATTTTGACCAAATATATAGAAATGAAAATTTGAATAACATTTTTATAGAAATAAAATTTGGCAAAATTTTTTATAGAAAAGTTTGGAAAAATTTTTTAATAAAAGTTTGAAAAAATTATCACTAGAAATACAATTTAAAAAAATTGTGTAGCAAACAAAATTTTGCAAAATTTTCTATAGAAATAAAATTTTGCAAAATATTCTATGTTATAGAAACAAAATTTTGACTAAATTTTCTATAGAAATAAAATTTTGACCAAATTTTATATAGAAAAAATATTTCTATAGTAATAAAATTTGGAATACATTTTTTATAGCAGTGGGTATCAGTGAGCATCAGTAAGAAAAAAATTTTGAGAAAATTTGCTATAGAAATAAAATTTGACAATTTTTTCTTATAGAAATAATATTTTTGAAAAAATTATCAATAAAAATACAATTTTAGAAGAATTTTTGTGTAGTAAATAAAATTCTGCGAAATATTCTACAGAAACAAAATTCTGACTAAATTTTCTATAGAAATAAAATTTTGACAAAATTTTCTATAGAAATAAAATGTTGACAAAATTTTCTATAGAAATAAAATTTTGACCAAATTTTCTAATAAAAACATCTATTACTATAAAATTTTGGCAAAATTTTCTATAGAAATAAAATTTTGGAAAATATTCTATAGAAATAAAATTTGGACTAAATTTTCTATAGAAAAAAATATTTCTATAGTAATAAAATTTTGAGTAAATTTTTTATAGAAATAAAATTTTGACAAAATTTATTTTATAGAAATAACATTTTGACAAAACTTTTTATAGAAATAACATTTTGCCAAAATTTTCTATAAAAAAACAACTTTGAAAAAATTTTCTGTCAATATTCCACATATGTATATGACCTTAAAATAAAATTAAAAAAAAAAAATAATTTCGATTGTTCGAAATATTTCAAATAAATTGATATGGCCATTAAAATGGATCGATCCAGCCCATCTGCTAGTCTACCATTCTAGGAAACATAAAAAGATAGCCGTAATTGGAAGTTGATTTTCATTTACAATCATGCTGTACATTGAACGAATGAATAACGCAATGGAAACTAATTTGCGTAAAAACTTGCTTAGTTACAAAAATGTGAAGTGTTTTAAAAAATTTGGTTTAGTCGGAGTCGGAGTCGAACAAAATTTTTCCGACTCCAGCAAAATCTTCAGACTCCGACTCCGGCTCTACAGCCCTGGTTGTGAAAGACCATATACTAACACCACGTACCTAATTTCAACCGGATCGGATGAATTTTGCTCCTCCAAGAGGCTCCGCAAGCCAAATCTGAGCGTCGCACAGTGGGGTTTTTGATGTCAAAAATAGGAATTAATTCGAAGTAGCTTTCCCTGTTTATAGTTTTAACTTTTTCGGCCAAATACACTAAAAGACATAAAACCAATCAAATTTTAAATATTTTTTAGTCCACATTTTATTTGTTTTCCATTAGTTAATTTGCAACAAAAAAAAAAAAAGAGAATGAATATCTGCTTTTTGATCTGATTCTTAACAATTATTATCATCATCGTCAGTAAAATTACTATATGTATCATTATCATCAACACTGGCATTTTGATCACCATCAAGATTTGACTCAAATATCAACATTTGAATTGCTTCCATAGGCAAATTGTGGGGTTTCTTCTCTTTTAATTTCTCATTTCTGATATAACTGGATCCGAAGTATGTTAATTAACAGTCTTTTAAATATCTCTTCATTTGACTTTTCCATAGAACATTTTCGCAAAAAATGCTCTCTAAAATTTTTAAAATCTTTGTTTCTAGCTTCTTGCGCTTCTTCCGACAACTGTCCAATTGGAAGTAAAACGTGGTTAATTATTTCTGCTCCAAGTAATAAATATTTGTGAACAGTTGGGGACATATAGTACCAGGGGTTGAAAAATGTATTTCCATTTAATTTCAAAATGTGCAAAAAAGTGCAGACAACTTTTTCATCTATGCTTTCAAAAGAGTTTATTGTTTTAGAAAAAATAAACTTTTTTACTTAATTTGGCTTTATTCACAACTATTTGTCGACATATTTCTCGAAATCCTCTAATTTAAAGACTTACGAGCGAAACTAAATTTCATATAATAACACAAGTCAAATATAAAAATAAAAAACACAAAAATAATCTTATTAACCTGAGGATGAAGGTTCCATTATTATTTTTTTAATTATCGCTTTAGAAAACACTCAAAACCAATTTTTAAGACACCAATAATTTACATTTATATCGCACGCAAGGAAAACGTAAAATAACTCCAACTTCAAACATATATAGTGACACAACGGTACTTGTCAAAGACACAATTTTTGCGTTGGTGATGCGGAATTTTGTGTACTTTTACCGACTATAAAAATTTTTTTCGGTTCTCCTAAATTTCATTTTTCAATTAATTCCCATTTTTGGTATCAAAAACCCCAATGTGCGTCGGTTTATATGGGGGCTATACGTAAAAGTGGTCCGATATGGCCCATTTGCAATACCATCCGACCTACATCAATAACAACTACTTTTGCCAAGTTTCAAGTCGATAGCTTGTTTCGTTCGGAACTTAGCGTGATTTCAACTGGTAGTCGGACGGACGGAAATCGCTTGATCGACTCAAATTTCCACGACCACGACCCAGAATATATATACTTTGTGGGGTCTTAGAGCAATTTTTCGATGTGTTACAAACGGAATGATCCTATGGTGGAGGGTATAAAAAAACTTTTTGGTGTTCGGTCGCAGTAGAGATTGAACCCACGAACCTTGGTATGTAAGGCTGGCATGGTAACCATTGCTCCACAGTGGTCAAATAAATGTATGTTTCATTATTTATTTATATATTTACAATCATAATTAATTATGAAAATAAACAGGAAATATAGGTGCTAACAAAATAGGTTTTCTACCTGATATATGTATCTGTTAAATAAAGTTTCTTTAATCGGCTCGTGGGTGCCGAAAACTATGCTATATAAATATAACTGTTTGCGTTGCTTGATTTTTGATGGCTATAGCGATAATTCTCTATTGATGACAATAACAGCTAGGTTGCCCAGTGGATAGTGTGTTGGCTTACAAACTGTGTGGTCCGCGGAACGATTTTCCGTCCAAGTGAAATGTAAAATGTATAAAATCGAACACTTTCTTCTACATTTTTTGGAAATGTGCTAAGAACTAAAAAACAAAACTTTGTGAAAAAATGAGAAAGATGCAGGGAAGATACAATTAGCCAAGAAAGAATTTTTTGTTTGAGTTAGTCTTTATGAAATTGTTTTTATATCCTGTAAAAGAATAAACGTTTATCACAAAAATTATATACTCTATTCTTTCAAGGAAGTTTCTGGGAAAAGCAAATGGGAAACGATAATTGTTTGTCTAAAATTTCGTTTGTCCATTTTCCATTTCTTTTTTGCGTGTAGGTAATTGAACAAGCGATAGTCTTTCTTTGAAAGATGACAATATTTGAGGTGTTCTGGTTTTTGTGACATTCACTACGCTTTATACATTTGAACAACTGTCGAAAACCGAAAAATGTCCCATTCCGACAATATTTTATGATTAGTCGTATGTGGCTACGAATTGCATGCATGACTTATTGACCCTCTAGAAAATTAATATTGAAATTACTGTGACTATTGCCATTCACTCTTTAAGATCTACTTGATATTCTTGTTTTTTGTTTTTTTATGGAGCCACTTTTTTTCTTAATATTTTTCCTGCACTTCTAGAGCAAATTCCAAGCACTTCTTTAAGCCACTTGGGAAGGTACTGAAAGTTGAATAGTTATTTAAAACTGGCATTTACTACTTCAAATGATAAAAAGTTGCCATAACTTTCAAAAATGAATGGCAACAAAAAGAAAAATCATCTGAAATGGAATGGAAGAAAACATACCAATGTCTCTTCATGGCTTAGTTAAACTCCAAACTTTGCCAAAGACGGACGCTAGATAGTCTTGAAGAAATTATGAATGGAGGAATTAATCGCATCACAATCCATTTACAGAGAAGAGCCCGAAAAACTTGCAAGGAAAAATAAAGTCAACAAGAACAACCCCTACTAGAACACCAACTATATGGCCATGGGCAAAACGCTGCAGTGGCCTGTGCTTATCTGGGTATTGATGGCATTGACATATACCGGATGCCAGTCTGAATCAAATGTGGACTATTTTCAAATATTAAAATATCCAACCGAGTGGAGTGGATATGATTTTAATAACCAGTCAACGCTTGAATTGTGCTATGACGATGCTGATGGTCCTGCACTGCCAACATCATTGTTACCCCACCAGGCCTTATATTCCCCGGTGGGCGTGTACAATACATTGCTATTGAATATTCTTAGAAACATTGCTCACCAGCTACAACAAAGCCAGAGTGGTCAAAGCAATAGACCATTGAGCATATCGACAATGTCCGAGTCGACCATGCCACTACAAATGGAGTCAGAAGCTAAAACTATGGCATCAGCCCAGAGGTCACTGCGTGTCTACGTCAAAGGACAACAACAGCCCGAGGATTTTGAAGAACAATTTGATATATTGGAACAACTTAAACTGGATGAACAAAAGGATCAACAGAAGTTGAGGCAGAAGCTTAAATCCCAACTACAATCGCAGTTGGAAACACAAAAGCAGCAGCCAGTGAATGAACAACAACAAGCAGAGTTCTGGGAAGACAAATCCTTGGAACATCACCAGGCAAAGGCTGGCAGCAAGCAGAAGAAGAAGAAAAAACGGAAACGCAAGAGAAAGCAGAAACCCACAAAAGACAAGATGAAGAAACAGAAAAAACCAACCCAACAACCTCTGGTGGGACAACCAGCACATGTTCTATTCGCCAGTCTAACCCAAAGACCTCAATTCCACCAGCAACCACATTTGTCCCAGCCCCTGACGACGACAAGCAAACCACAATATTCCCATCAGTTTGCACCCATGAAGAAAATCAAATACATACTGCGCAAAAATACCATCTTCAAGAAAAAGAAAAAGGAATATCTTAATCACTTGAAGCATGTCCTGTATCCTTTTGTGAAATTCATCGCCTTCTTCACCGTCCTCAACCCGTTTACATTGGCCGTATTCCTCTTTGCCCTCATCTCGCCGGTGGTTTTCGGTTTTATCGGTTTCATTGGCCTGAGTTTCCTTATCAAACCGGCTCTCAATTTACTGTTTGGTGTTAAACGCACCATAAGTTCGATTAATCGGAAAAAATGGCTAGAGAAAAAGCGAAGGGAGCGTTTGCGTCAGAGCCGTCGTCCCATAACCATACACAAGCATTATTATCAGCAGACCCGTTTGCCACCCCCACCCCAACACCATGGGCATCGGCATCGGCATCCGCTACGGCGACCACAAAGTCAAAAACATTCTCACCATCGACAATCGAGACATTTTAATCCTTTATTGCCTCAGCTTAAGCGGAAATTTAAAGAGGATACATGGGATATGCTTAGGCCAAATTTTATTTGATACGAAAAGTTTACATCTAATAGTTGCCACCAAGAATGGGAGTAAAGTGTATTGGAAACTAAAAAAAATCGTTATAATAAACTCAACAAATTTCTCTGATTGAAAGAATTTTTACTTGAAAACCCGTTTAAGGATGTACACTCAAAAAAAAAAGTGAACTCTCTATTTCACTAAAGCCAATTTAACTTTATTTTAGTTCATGGAGTTATTATGTTTGGAGAAAGTCTCCTTTACTCTAATAATTTTCTGCGTGCGTTAGTTAAATAAAATAAACAAGTATATACGGCCGTAAGTTCGGCCAGGCCGAAGCTTATGTACCCTCCACCATGGATTGCGTAGAAACTTCTACTGAAGACTGTCATCCACAATCGTATTACTTGTGTTGCGGTAACACTATCCGATGCACAGTGGGGTTTTTGATGTCAAAAGTGGGAATTAATTCGAAGTAGCTTTCCCTGTTTATAGTTTTAACTTTTTTCGGCCAAATTCACTAAAAGACATAAAACCAATCAAATTTTAAATATTTTTTAGTCCACATTTTATTTGTTTTCCATTAGTTAATTTGCAACAAAAAAAAAGAGAATGAATATCTGCTTTTTGATCTGATTCTTAACAATTATCATCATCATCGTCAGTAAAATTACTATATGTATCATTATCATCAACACTGGCATTTTGATCACCATCAAGATTTGACTCAAATATCAACATTTGAATTGTTTCCATAGGCAAATTGTGGGGTTTCTTATCTTTTAATTTCTCATTTCTGATATAACTGGATCCGAAGTATGTTAATTAACAGTCTTTTAAATATCTCTTCATTTGACTTTTCCATAGAACATTTTCGCAAAAAATGCTCTCTAAAATTTTTAAAATCTTTGTTTCTAGCTTCTTGCGCTTCTTCCGACAACTGTCCAATTGGAAGTAAAACGTGGTTAATTATTTCTGCTCCAAGTAATAAATATTTGTGCACAGTTGGGGACATATAGTACCAGGGGTTAAAAAATGTATTTCCATTTAATTTCAAAATGTGCAAAAAAGTGCAGACAACTTTTTCATCTATGCTTTCATAAGAGTTTATTGTTTTAGAAAAAATAAACTTTTTTACTTAATTTGGCTTTATTCACAACTATTTGTCGACATATTTCTCGAAATCCTCTAATTTAAACACTTACGAGCGAAACTAAATTTCATATAATAACACAAGTCAAATATAAAAATAAAAAACACAAAAATAATCTTATTAACCTGAGGATGAAGGTTCCATTATTATTTTTTTAATTATCGCTTTAGAAAACACTCAAAACTAATTTTTAAGACACCAATAATTTACATTTATATCGCACGCAAGGAAAACGTAAAATAACTCCAACTTCAAACACATATAGTGACACAACGGTACTTGTCAAAGACACAATTTTTGCGCTAGTGATGTTTAATTTTGTGTACTTTTACCGACTATAACAATTTTTTCGGTTCTCCTAAATTTCATTTTTCAATTAATTCCCATTTTTGGTATCAAAAACCCCAATGTGCGATGGCAAGGTATCTTAAAATTTCCTAACACCGTAATATATACCACATAGTCCATACGTGGTATATATTAAACTAAAAAAGGCCGATTAAATACGTATATAATTAAGTTTAAAGTTTCTATAGAAATAAAATTTTGACCAAATAAAATTTTGACAACATTTTCTAAAGAAGTAAAATTTGGAAAAAATTTTCTATAGAAATAAAATTTGGAAAAAATTTTCTATAGAAATAAAATTTTATTTTGAAATAAAATTTTGACAAAACTTTCTATAGAAATAAAATTTTGACAAAATTTTCTATAGAAATAAAATTTTGACAAAATTATCTATAGAAATAAAATTTTGACAAAATTATCTATAGAAATAAAATTTTGACAAAATTTTCTATAGAAATAAAATTTTGAAAAAATTTTCTATAGAAATAAAATTTTGACAAAATTTTCTATAGAAATAAAATTTTGACAAAATTTTCTATAGAAATAAAATTTTGACAAAATTTTCTAAAGAAATAAAATTTTGACAAAATTTTCTATAGAAATAAAATTTTGACAAAATTTTCTATAGAAATAAAATTTTGACAAAATTTTCTATAGAAATAAAATTTTGACAAAATTTTCTATAGAAATAAAATTTTGACAAAATTTTCTATAGAAATAACATTTTCACAATGTTTTCTATAAAAATAAAATTTTGGTAGATTATTTTTGGCTCGAGTGGCAACCATGATTATGAACAGATATGGACCAATTTTTGTGTGATTGGGGATCGGCTATATATAACTATAGACCGATATGGACCAATTTTGGCATGAGTACTAGCGGCCATATACTAACACCACGTTCCAAATTTCAACCGGATCGGATGAATTTTGCTTCTCCAAGAGGCTCCGGAGATCAAATCTGGGGAACGGTTTATATGGGGGCTATATATAATTATGGGCCGATATGGACCAATTCTTGCGTGTTTGTTAGAGACCACATTCTAACAACATGTTCCAAATTTCAACCGGATCGAATGAATTTTGCTCCTCCAAGAGGCCCCGGAAGACAAATCTGGGGATCGATTTATATGGGGGCTATATATAATTATGGACCGATATGGACCAATTCTTGCATGGTTGTTAGAGACCATATACTAACATCAAATCTGGGGATCGGCTTATATGGTGGCTATATATAATTATGGACTGATGTGGATCAATTTTTGCATGGTCATTAGAGAACATATACCAATACCATGTACCAAATTTCAGGCGGATCGGATGAAATTTGCTTCTCTTAGAGGCTCCGCAAGCCAAATCGGGGGATCGGTTTATATGGGGGCTATATATAATTATGGACCGATGTGGACCAATTTTTGCATGGTTGTTAGAGACCATATACTAACACCATGTACCAAATTTCAGCCGGAGCGGATGAAATATGCTTCCTTAGAGGCTCCGCAAGCCAAATCGGGGGATCGGTTTATATGGGTCGTGGTGAAATTCTGAGTCGATCTGAGCATGTCCGTCCGTCCGTCCGAATGTTGAAATCACGCTAACTTCCGAACGAAACAAGCTCTCGACTTGAAACTTGGCACAAGTAGTTTTTATTGATGTAGGTCGGATGGTATTGCAAATGGGCCATATCGGTCCACTTTTACATATAGCCCCCATACAAACGGACCACCAAATTTGGCTTGGGGTCCTCTAAGAGAAGTAAATTTCATCCGATCCGGAAATTTGGTACATGGTGTTAGTATATGGTATCTAACAACCATGCAAAAATTGGTCCACATCGGTCCATAATTATATATAGCCCCCATATAAACCGATCCCCCGATTTGGCTTGCGGAGCCTCTAAGAGAAGCAAATTTCATCCGATCCGGCTGAAATTTGGTACGTGGTGTTAATATATGTCCTCAAACACCAATGCAAAAATTGGTCGAAATCGGTCCATAATTATATATAGCCCCCATATAAACCGATCCCCAGATTTGACCTCCGGAGCCTCTTGGAAGACCAAAATTCATCTGATTCAGTTGAAATTTGGTACGTAGTGTTTATATATGGCCTCACACACCAATGCAAAAATTGGTCGAAATTGGTCCATAATTATAAATAGCCCCCATATAAACCGATCCCCAGATTTGACCTCCGGAGCCCCATGGAAGAGCAAAATTCAACCGATCTGGTTGAAATTTGGTACGTGGTGGTAGTATATGATATTTAACAGGCATGCCAAAAGTGGTCCATATCAGGCCATAATCATATATAACCCCCATATAAACCGATCCCGAGATTTGGTTTTGGAGCCACTTGGAGGAGCAAATTTTATCCGAGTCAGTTGAAATTTGGTACATTGCGCTAGTATATGGCCGTTAACAACCATGCCTAACTACCATCCATATCGGACTATAGTTATATATAGCCCTCAGATAAATCGACCTCCAATCACACAAAAATTTGTCCATATCAAGTTCATAATTGTATATAGCTCCCATATAAGCGACCCCCATATTTCAATTCTGGCTCTCTACGTACCGTGCAAAAGTCCATATCGATTCGTAATTATTTGTGGACTTACCTATACATACCTTTTTTGTCTAATATATACCACGTATAGACTAACTCACAATTTAGAAAACGATGTTAAGAAGTTTTAAGATTGTGGTAATTCGATTGTAGATGACAGTCTTTCGTAGAAGTTTCTACGCAATCCATGGTGGAGGGTACATAAGATTCGGCCTGGCCGAACTTACGGCTGTATATACTTGTTTTCCTTCAAACTACAAAATTTTCTTTAACAAGTGAAAAAAATAATTATGTCTAATAAATTTTCTTGAATTTGTCGAAAAATATTTACTTATTATACCCACCACCATAGAATGGGTATAATAGGTTTGTCATTCCGTTTGTAACACATCGAAATATCGATTTCCGACTATATAAAGTATATATATTCTTGATCAGGGAGAAATTCTAAGACGATATAACCATGTCCGTCTGTCCGTCCGTCTGTCTGTCTGGCTGTCTGTCTGGCTGTTGTAATCACTCTACAGTCTTCAATAATGAAGCAATCGTGTTGAAATTTTGCACAAACTCGTCTTTTGTCTGCAGGCAGGTCAAGTTCGAAGATGGGCTATATCGGTCCAGGTTTTGATATAGTCCCCATATAAACCCATCTCCCGATTTGAGGTCTTGGGCTTGTACAAACCGTAGTTTTTATCGACTTTGCCTGAAATTTGAAGTAGAAGTATTTTTGGGCCGTAAAGATGAGTGCCCAAAATGGTGAGTAGCGGTCTATGTTTTGATATAGCCTCCATATAGACCGATCTCCCGATTTTACTTCTTGGCTTCTAGAATCTGTAGTTATTATTCAATCTGCCTGAAATTGGAAATCTAGAGGTATTTTAGGACCATAAAGAGGTGTGCCGAAAATTTTGATTATCGGTCCATGTTTCGGTATAGCCCCCATATAGACCGATTTTCCGATTTTACTTCTTGGGCTTCTACACTGAAAAAACACTGAACCCACTATGAAGAAAACTTTTTTTTTTAAATTTTAGAAAATGTTGAATACTTTTAGACATTTTTAACTAAACAGTACTACAAACGCTGGCATCACTCCAATATCACAAAAATAAGTAAATATTTTTCGACTAATTCAAGAAAATTTATTAGACATAAATATTTTGTTTCACTTGATGAGGAAAATCTTGTAGTTTGGAGGAAAAAATTGGAGTTCAAAATTGCAAGAATGTCTTTAGTGACATACGAAGTTCATGATGGACGCATTTGTAGTAAAATTTACAAATTTAAAGAAATAATGAACTATTTTGATTTTGTGAAAAATACGAACTTAGTAAATCTTTATGCTTAATTTGGGTATAACTTTTTAACTATTTATCATACTCAAAAAATTATTAGAGTAAAGGAAACTTTCTCCAAACATAATAATTTCATGAACTAAAATAAATTTAAATTGGCTTTAGTGAAATAGAGAGTTGACTTTTTTTTGAGTGTAGAAACCATAGTTTATATCCAATTTGCTTGAAAATCTGAATTTTTTTTAGGACTATAAATAGGTGTGTTGAATATATTGTGCATCGGTACAGGTTTTGATATAGCCAGCCCTCCGATTTGGGGTCTAGATTCTACAACCGCCATATAGACCGATGTAGAAGGCGCACTGATCATGAAAAATGCTTGAAACTGAATGTAAAATTTTAGGTAACATTTTTTAATGTATCTTCGGGAAACGTACTGGTTGAACTGATCTGCTTGGGAAAATATTTGTCATAAAATCCCTTGAAATTCTATATATTGTCAAGGAAGCCGCTACGAAAAAGAGTTTTCAAACGAAACTATTATATTTGATTCATGATGGTGGATACTTAAGATTCGGCCCGGCCGAACTTACCGCTGTATATACTTGTTTTTGTGATATCGGCGTGATGTCAGCGTTTGTAATACTGTTTAGTTAAAATTTTCTAAAAATATTCAAAATTTTCTAAAATTAACCAAAAGTTTTCTTCACTGTTTTTATACCCTCCACCATAGGATGGTGGGTATATTAACTTTGTCATTCCGTTTGTAACACATCGAAATATTGCTCTAAGACCCCATAAAGTATATATATTCTGGGTCATGGTTAAATTCTGAGTCGATCTAAGCATGTCCGTCTGTTGAAATCACGCTAACTTCCGAACGAAACAAGCTATCGACTTGAAACTCGGCACAAGTAGTTGTTATTGATGTAGGTCGGACGGTATTGCAAATGGGCCATATCGGTCCACTTTTACGTATAGCCCCCATATAAAGGGACCCTCAGATTTGGCTTGTGGAGCCTCTAACAGAAGCATATTTCATCCAATCCGGCTGAAATTTGGCACATGATGTTGGTATATGGTCTCTAACAACTATGCAAAAATTGCTCCACATCGGTCCATAATTGTATATAGCCCCCATATAAACCGATCCCCAAATTTGGCGGGCTGAGCCTCAAAGAGAAGCAAATTTCATCCGATCCTCCTGAAATTTGGTACATAATGTTGGTAGATTGTCTCTAACAACCATGCAAAAATTAGTCCATATGGGTAATTATATATATATATAGTGTTGGTATATGGTTTCTAACAACCACGCAAAAATTGGTCCACATCGGTCCATAATTATATATAGCCCCCATATAAACCGATCCCCGGTTTATATGGGGGCTATATAAAATTTTATTTCTATAGAAAATTTTGATAAAATTTTCTATAGAAATAAAATTTTGACAAAATTTTCTATAGAAATAAAATTTTGACAAAATTTTCTATAGAAATAAAGTTTGACAATATCTTCTATAGAAATAAAATTTTGATTTTATTTCTATAGAAAATTTTGCCAAAATTTTATTTCTATAGAAAATTTTTCAAAATTTTGTTCCTATAGAAATTTTTGTTAAAATATTATTTCTGTAGAAAATTTTGTTAGAATTTTATTTCTATTTATTTCTGTAGAAAATTTTGTCAAAATTTTATTTCTATAGAAAATTTTGTCAAAATTTTATCTTTTTTGAATTAATATATACCACGTATGGACTTACATACAATTTAGAAGACGGTGTTAGGAGGTTTTAAGATACCTTGCCATCGGCAAGGTACCGCAACTTAAGTAATTCGATTGTGGATGGCAGTGTTTAGAAGAAGTTTCTACGCAATCCATGGTGGAGGGTAAGCTTCGGCCTGGCCGAATTTACGACCGTATATAATTTAATAATGGTCTCAATATTAGTGGCATACTAACTCCGTGGTGCAAAATCAACTACAGCCAGTGTTGCTAGAAGTAGGGGAAATTCCCTATATATAGGTTTTTTCTAATATTTAGCGTTTTGTAGGGACCTAGGGCCACAATGTGGGGACATTTTCACTCAACACAATTTGTAATAATTTTTACATTTTGGTGGCTCTAGAGGAGGAAATTAGATGCCGGCAAGGCTTGATCTTTAATAATGTGTGGTAACAACAGTTAACATTTTCCCTGGCAACACTTACTATGAGCTATAGTCAGGATGAGACAAAGCACCCATAAACATGTACCCCTTAATTTTCTTAAATATGCAACCGCGGTTTATCTCCCAGACCTATGTTATATCAATCTTAGCCCACAAATGCTTATGATTACTAATTCAGTAAGGGTGGTTTAGGGTATGACATAGTCAGCCCCGCCCGACTTTCTACTTTACTTACTTGTTTCTATTATAAATAACTAAAAACATTGAATTTGATTTTCTTCCAGTTACAGTTCAAAATAAGAAAAAAAATTGGGTCCGGCTACGCGGACCGAGCTCAACTAGTATATAATATTTATTGACTTCAGTCACAAAACTAATTAACCAATTTATTTTTAATTGAAATTTCTTCAATCGCAACAATATCGACGTCGTCAATTTAGAGCTTAATTAATGCGAATGATTTTTTTTTACTTTCGCATCTACTACTAACGAATACAATCGGTGATGCCAATTTGGTGCTTTTAGCACCAAAGACTGTCATTCACAATCGAAAGACTGTCATTCACAATCGAATTACTTGGGTTGTGGTATCTTAAAACTTCTTAACATCGTTTTCTAAATTGTGAGTTAGTCCATACGTGGTATATATTACACAAAAAAGTTATGTATAGTTAAGTCTACAAATAATTACGAATCGATATGGACTTTTTGCACGGTACGTAGAGAGCCAGAATTGAAATACGGGGGTCGCTTATATGTGGGCTATATGGAATTATGCACGTGATATGGACCAATTTTTGTGTGATTGGGGATCGATTTATCTAAGGGCTATATATAACTATAGACCGATATGGACCTAGTTAGGCATACTAGCACAATGTACCAAATTTCAACTCACTCGGATGAAATTTGCTCCTCCAAGAGGCTCCAAAACCAAATCTTGGGATCGGTTTATATGGGAGCTAAAGGGTGATTTGTTAAGAGCTTGATAACTTTTTTTTTAAAAAAACGCATAAAATTTGCAAAATCTCATCGGTTCTTTATTTGAAACGTTAGATTGGTCCATGACATTTACTTTTTGAAGATAATTTCATTTAAATGTTGACCGCGGCTGCGTCTTAGGTGGTCCATTCGGAAAGTCCAATTTTGGGCAACTTTTTCGAGCATTTCGGCCGGAATAGCCCGAATTTCTTCGGAAATGTTGTCTTCCAAAGCTGGAATAGTTGCTGGCTTATTTCTGTAGACTTTAGACTTGACGTAGCCCCACAAAAAATAGTCTAAAGGCGTCAAATCGCATGATCTTGGTGGCCAACTTACCGGTCCATTTCTTGAGATGAATTGTTCTCCGAAGTTTTCCCTCAAAATGGCCATAGAATCGCGAGCTGTGTGGCATGTAGCGCCATCTTGTTGAAACCACATGTCAACCAAGTTCAGTTCTTCCATTTTTGGCAACAAAAAGTTTGTTAGCATCGAACGATAGCGATCGCCATTCACCGTAACGTTGCGTCCAACAGCATCTTTGAAAAAATACGGTCCAATGATTCCACCAGCGTACAAACCACACCAAACAGTGCATTTTTCGGGATGCATGGGCAGTTCTTGAACGGCTTCTGGTTGCTCTTCACTCCAAATGCGGCAATTTTGCTTATTTACGTAGCCATTCAACCAGAAATGAGCCTCATCGCTGAACAAAATTTGTCGATAAAAAAGCGGATTTTCTGCCAACTTTTCTAGGGCCCATTCACTGAAAATTCGACGTTGTGGCTCGTTAGTAAGTCTATTCATGATGAAATGTCAAAGCATACTGAGCATCTTTCTCTTTGACACCATGTCTGAAATCCCACGGGATCTGTCAAATACTAATGCATGAAAATCCTAACCTCAAAAGAATCACCCTTTATATATGAGTATGGACTGATATGGACCACTTTTTGCATGGTTGTTAAATATCATATACTACCGCTACGTACCAAATTTCAACCAGATCGGTTGAATTTTGCTTCTCCAAAAGGCACCGGAGGTCAAATCTGGGGATCGGTTTATATGGGGGCTATATATAATTATGGACTGATATGAACCAATTCCTGCATGGTTGTTGGATACCATATACTAACATCACGTACCAAATTTCAACCGAATCGGATGAATTTTGCTCTTCCAAGGGGCTCCGGAGGTCAAATCTGGGGATCGGCTATATATAATTATGGACCGATTTCGACCACTTTTTGCATGGGTATTTGAGACCATATACTTACACCACGTACCAAATTTAAACCGAATCAGATGAATTTTTATCTTCCAAGAGGCTCCGGAGGTCAAATCTGGTGATCGGTTTATATGGGGGCTATATATAATTATGGACCGATGTGGACCAATTTTTACATGCTTTTTAGAGACCATATACTAACACCATGTACCAAATTTTAGCCGGATCGGATGAAATTTGCTTCTCTTAGAGTCTCCACAAGCCAAATCGGGGGATCGGTTTATATGGGGGCTATATATAATTATGGACCGATGTCGACCATTTTTTGCATGCTTGTTAGAGACCATATACTAACACAATGTACCAAATTTCAGCCGGATCGGATGAAATTTGCTTCTCTTAGAGGCTCCACAAGCCAAATCGGGGGATCGGTTTATATGGGGACTATATATAATTATGAACCGATGTGGACCACTTTTTGCATGGTTGTTAGAGATCATATGTTGGCACCATTTACCAACTTTCAGCCCGGTCGGATGAAATTTGCTTCTCTTAGAGGCCTCGCAAGCCAAATTTGGGGGTCCGTTTATACGGGGGCTATACGTAAAAGTGGACCGATATGACCCATTTGCAATACCATCCGACCTACATCAATAATAACTACTTGTGCCAAGTTTCAAGTCGATAGCTTGTTTCGTTCGGAAGTTAGCGTGATTTCAACAGACGGACGGACGCACGGTGGTCCCAAACACTAATCTAGTCGGAAAAAAGTATATTTTTCGACTTTGTTGGAATCAAAAATTTTGTTTGATAATAAGTGAGCAAGAGTCCACTGTGCATAACGGTATATTTGTTGTGCTTCAATTTGCGATTATAGTTTCGCTTTATTGTTTTAAAAACATGTGATTACGTTGGCGCTATAATATTGACACATACTCGTTTTCTAATTACACAATTAGAGCGATTGTAAAACAAATAAAAAAAGTTTTAATAATATTTTTTGTTGACAAAGTGAATTAAGGTGAAGGTGTGAATAAATATTACTCGAAATTTATGTTCAATGTGGTATTTTGTTTAGATAAAAAATCATTCTTGTATATAAGTGTCAAGTCCGTGAAAATTTCTTCAATGTCCAAGTTCCATGAAGGTTTTAAGTAGGATTTTACGCGACTTATGCTATAGTTTATGGCCGTTTGTAAAGTGTGTGATGTCTACGTGTCAATGTTTGCAAAATCAGCCGCCAGATTTTGCCTAAACGTTTTTTTTTTACAGTGAAAAATTTCGATTTTAAGGAAGGAACTGTACAATGTTTGGTATAAAGAGAAACAGCAAAATAAAAAAAGCTGTTTTAACTTACGTTTTCTCTAAGATTGGACTTGAAAGTGAAGGAGACGGCCTGCTGAACCTTCATCAAAAGATCTTGAAGAAGGAACATTAGAGGGACCGTCACATCTAAGCATGGAAGACCTTTGAAGGAATTTTCAAATCAAGGAGACACCCAGAGAAGGAATATGATCACCTCAAACATGTTTCAAGAGCAAAACGTTATTTTTGGATGGTGACCATGTAACATGTTCGCTGCAACCATGTTATTTTCTGCGAAATTATGTATCTGTTTTCGGAAAGCATGTTATGTTTGCCGAGAAAACAACATTTTTGCGACAAACATGTTACATGGTCACCATCCAAAAATAATATTTTGCTCTTGAAACATGTTTGAGGTGATCATATTCCTTTTCTGGGTGGAGAGGGCAAAAAGAATGAAAGTAGCGTATTTATTGGAGAGTTGGTCGCCGGAAGAATTAACCTTTGCTGATGGAACAAGCCTTTATAAATCTGGAAAGAGACAAGCTGCGAGCATTGTCAAATGCGTAGGTTCTTCTCCGTGGAAAGCGTCAGCAATGACAAAAAAATTTAATTTTGCTTGTAAAGGACCTGATACCTTTCACCAACGAAGAGGCTTTAGTGTTGTATATCGATGGTGATTTCAGATATTATTCAATATGCCGCACTACCTATTGGAATCTTGTCCGAAGAAGCTCTGGAATCCCGAAATAAGGATTTCAGGAATATACGAGAGAATCACACAAGAAAAATGTCGCGGGAAAAAACAATGTATGATCTATTTCACTATCTCCTTTTGTCGTCAGATAAAGTTATATAAAATCGAATGATTATTGTTTCTAGCTAGAACTATCCCACGCCCATTAATGGATTCCGCCCATTTCTGGTGCGAACCTCTATTGTAATAAAAACATTAGGTATGCAAAGTTTCACCTCGATAAGTCTTCTCAAAAGCAAGTTATGACTTTTTTCCGGCTAAATTGATGGTTTGGACCACTGTGGGACGGACATGCTCAGATCGACTCAGAATTTCACCACGACCCAGAATATATATACTTTATGGGGTCTTAGAGCAATATTTCGATGTGTTATCCTATGGTGGAGGGTATAAAAACACCATCTTGGTGCTTTCTGGCATTTTGATTTAGTGCTTTTGGTGCTTTTTCCAAGTTGAACAGTATTGAGTTTAATTGACGATATCTTCTCACACAGAAATTCGGATTACACTTTCAAAAGGTTGAGAAACTCAACTATATTGCCAAATAGAGAATTTGTTTGTTATGAAGGTGCTATTGATTCTTTATTTAATCAATATTGGTATTTTAGGGTATTCTTTAGAAATGTCAAGGGACGAGTGACGAATTTCTGAACGTGATAAAGATGTCATTTAAACGTTTGTGTTAAATTCACAAAGCACTCATAATTGAAATAATAATTGAAATAATAGACTCCCTTCAAATATTAATATTTCCAAGTTTAATGTCGAAAAAATGTTTTTCTCGTCTTAAAAAATTATTGTGAAATTTGAAAGACATTACAATAGAGGTTCATACCCCCATGTTCTGGTTTACGAATTCGCAAAACGCAACCATTCCAGTTTTGTCATGAAATTTGTTCCAATTAAATTTCTTATCAATAAGAACTATTTATACAAATTTCGTATTAGATATCATTATGGTTCAGAAAATACACGCAGAGAAGAAACATGATTACCACAATCATATTCGAAGAGCAAAATAATATAATAGGAGCTATTTCTGCGGCGATCATGTAACAATTTCACCTGCAACCATGTTGGCTCAGTGAATATGGTTTTAAGAAAAACAAAATTTTCCTCATCTAAAATGTCGTGCAAGCAAACATCACATATTTTTACACACTCTATTTTGATTTAATTTCAACAATAAATAATCATTCCAAATTTACACGTGACACGAAGTTGTCGTGACTCACGAAAATTTTCGTGATTCGTGCGTGAGTCACGCTCATGACAACAGTGTGAGTGTGCGTGAACGTGATTAACAAACCAAAATGTCGTGGGCGAGCGTGAGTTACGAAAATATTATCTTCGTGAGTGTGCGTGAGTAAAGAATTACGCTCACGAAAATAATCCCGCTCACCAACATAAAACGCTTAAGAGTTAAATTCATTTACAATTTTAGTGACACCTGGGATGTTAAGAGTGTAATAACGCTCCCGATTTTAATAATGCTCATATTTTCAGATACTTCGGTAATGTAAATTAATCATAAAATTATTCGTGAATCACGATATTTTTCGTGAGTCACGATATTTTTCGTCTGTCACGATATTTTTCGTGAGTCACGACGTTTACGTGCGTGAGTGTGCGTGAGTGTGCGTGAGTGTGCGTGAGCGTGAGTCCTACCAAAAATATCGTGCGTGAGCGTGAGTAAACTATTACTAACGTGCACATCATGTAACTGCAAATAAAAATAAATGATACCATATAACAAAACGCAGAACAAACTAGTGAGTAAAGTAGAAAGTCGGACGGAGCCGACTACATCATACCCCATACATCAAATTCAATAACGAACGCCCTGTGCCAAAAAAATGCCATATACCAAATTTCATCAAAATCGGTTAATAATTGCGACCGGAATCCTGCGAATAACAAATACATGGACGGACGAACGGGCTTCAAGCGCTAGATCGACTCAGGAGGTGATTCGGTCCATAATTATATGTAGCCCCCATTTAAACCGATCCCCCGCTTTGGCTTGCGGAGCCTCTAAGAGAAGCAAATTTCATCCGATCTGTCTGAAATTTGATGCATGGTGTTAGTATATGGTCTCTAATGATCATGCAAAAATTGGTCCACATCGGTTCATAATTATATATAGCCCCCATATAAACCGATCCCCAGATTTGGCTTGCGGAGCCTCTAAGAGAAGCAAATTTCATCCGATCCGGTTGAAATTTGGAACATGGTGTTAGTATATGGTCTCTAACAACCATGTCACAATTGGTCCATATCGGTCCATATCGGTCCATATCGGTCCATAATTATATATAGCCCCCATATAAACCGTTCTCCAGATTTGACCTCCGGAGCTTCTTGGAGCAGCAAAATTCATCCGATCCGGTTCAAATTTGCAACATGGTGTTAGTATATGGCCGCTAACAACCATACCAAAATTGGTCCATATCGGTCTATAGTAATGTTAGGTTAAAGTGGCAGCCCGATTAAGTTTCAGACTCCCTTAGACTATTCAGTCCATTGTTATATATAGCCGATCCCCAATCACACAAAAATTGGTCCATATCGGTTCATAATCATGATTACCACTCGAGCCAAAAATAATCTATCAAAATTTTATTTCGTTATAAAATTTTGTCAACATTTTAATTCTATAGAAAATTTTGTCAAAATTTTATTTCTACAGTAAATTTTGTCAAAATTTTATTTCTATAGAAAATTTTGTCAAAATTTTATTTCTACACTGAAAAAACAGTGAACCCACCAGGAAGAAAACTTTTGGTTAATTTTAGAAAATTTTGAATATTTGTAGAAAATTTTAACTAAACAGTATTACAAACGTTGGCATCACGCCGATGTCATAAAAATAGGTATATATTTTTCGACAAATACAAGAAAATTTATTAGACATAACTAAGTTTTTTTTCACTTGTTAAAGAAAATTTTGTAGTTTGAAGGAAAAACTTGGAGTTCAAAATTGCAAGAAGGACTTTAGTGACATACGAAGTTCACGATGGACGCATTTTTGGTAAAATTTACAAATTAAAGAAATTCTGAACTATTTTGGGGAAGACACGAATTTAGTTAATCTTTATGCTTCATTTGAGTATATTTTTTCCTCGGGTTTAGTTAATTTAACTAACGAACACAAAAAAGTATTAGAGTAAAGAAAACTTTCTCCAAACATAATATTTCTTTGAACTAAAATAAAGTTAGATTGGCTTTAGTGAAATAGAGAGTTCACTTTTTTTTTGAGTGTATAAAAAAAATTTGTCAAAATTTTATTTCTATAGAAAATTTTGTTAAAATTTTATTTCTATACAAAATTTTGTGAAAATTTTATTTCTATAGAAAATTTTGTCAAACTGAATTATATACGTATTTAATCGGTCTTTTTATACCCTTCACCACTACTGTGGTACAGGGTATAATAAGTTTGTACATTTGTATGTAACGCCAAGAAGGAGTAATCATAGACCAACCTTTTAGTATACGGATCGGCTTAGAATTAAATTCAGAGTCGATTTAGCGATGTCCGTCTGTCTGCCTGTCTGTCTGTTGGTGTATTTTTGTGTGCAAAGTACAGCTCGCAGTTTTAGTCCGATTGTCTTAAAATTTGGTGTAGGGTCCTGTTTCGGCTCCAAGACGATCCCTATTGATATATATTTTTCACCGATCTGGTCATAATTGGCGTGTATTTATATCAACCGATCTTCCTCAAATTCCGTACATCCGAATATTTTATGAGTCTCGAAAAACTTGCAAAATATCAGCCAAATCGGTTCAGATTTAGATATAGCTCCCATATATAGCTTTCGTCCGATTTACACTCATTTGCCCACAGAGGCCAAATTTTTTCTCCGATTTAGTTTAAATTTTGGGAGTACAATTAGCATTGTAACTATGCGTGCCAAATTTGGTTGAAATCGGTTCAGATTTGGATATATCTCCCATATATAGCTTTCGCCCGATTTACACTCATATGACCACAGAGGCCAATTTTTTGCTCCGATTTAGTTGAAATTTTGCACAGGGAGTAGAATTAGCATTGTAGCTATGCGTGCCATATTTGGTTGAAATCGGTTCAGATTTAGATATAGCTCCCATATATATGTTTTTCTGATTTCGACAAAAATGGTCAAAATACCTACATTTTCCTTGTTAAATCGCCACTGCTTAGTCGAAAAGTTGTAAAAATGACTCTAATTTTCCTAAACTTCTAATACATATATATCGAGCGATAAATCATAAATAAACTTTTGCGAAGTTTCCTTAAAATTGCTTCAGATTTAAATGTTTCCCATATTTATACCCTTCACCACTACTGTGGTACAGGGTATAATAAGTTTGTGCATTTGTATGTAACGCCAAGAAGGAAAAGTCTGAGACCCATCGTTTAGTATACCGATCGTCTTAGAATTAAATTCTGAGTCGATTTAGCGATGTCAGTCAGTCTGTCTGTCTGTCTGTCTGTCTGTCTGTCTGTCCGTCTGTCCGTCCGTCTGTCTGTCTGTTGGTGTATTTTTGTGTGCAAGGTACAGCTCGCAGTTTTAGTCCGATTGTCCTAAAATTTGGTATAGGGTCCTGTTTCAGCTCAAAGACGATCGCTATTGACTTTGGAAGAAATCGGTTCAGATTTAGATATAGCTGCCATATATATTTTTCACCGATCTGGTCATAATTGACGTGTATATCAACCGATATTCCTAAATTCCGTACATCAGAATATTTTATGAGTCTCGAAAAACTTGCAAAATATCAGCCAAATCGGTTCAGATTTATATAGCTCCCATATATAGCTTTCGTCCGATTTACACTCATTTGCCCACAGAGGCCAATTTTTTGCTCCGATTTAGTTGAAATTTTGCATAGGGAGTAGAATTGGCATTGTAACTATGCGTGCCAAATTTGTGTAAATCGGTTCAGATTTGGATATATCTCCCATATATAGCTTTCGCCCGATTTACACTCATATGACCACAGATGCCAATTTTTAACTCCGATTTAGTTGAAATTTTGCACAGGGAGTAGAATTAGCATTGTAGCTATGTGTGCCAAATTTGGTTGACATCGGTTCAGATTTAGATATAGCTCCCATATATATGTTTTTCTGATTTCGACAAAAATGGTCAAAATACCAACATTTTCCTTGCTAAATCGCCACTGCTTAGTCGAAAAGTTGTAAAAGTTACTCTAATTTTCCTAAACTTCTAATACAAATATATCGAGCGATAAATCATAAATAAACTTTTGCGAAGTTTCCTTAAAATTACTTCAGATTTAAATGTTTCCCATATTGTTTTACTAACATAACATTGTGTTCCACCCTAGTGCATTAGCCGACTTAAAATCAAATTCTGCTCAGATCGAGTGATATTTAAATGTATGTATGTGGGACAAACCTTTATATATAGCCCCCAACACATTTGACGGATATGATATGGTATCGAAAATTTAGATCTACAAAGTGGTGCAGGGTATAATATAGTCGGCCCCGCCCGACTTTAGACTTTTCTTACTTGTTTGATTTAAAATATACCACGTATGGATTTAGATGACGGTGTTAGGAGGTTTTAAGATACCTTGCCATCGGCAAGCGTTACCGCAACCCAAGTAATTCGATTACGGATGGCAGTGTTTAGAATAAGTTTCTACGCAATCCGTGGTGGAGGGTACATAAGCGTCGGCCAAGCTTATGTTCTTTTCGCTGCAAAAAAATTAAATGGTCACGAAAACAATGTACATGACTTTTTTGGCCATTTAGCCATTGGTTCTAGACATGTCTATATGTAACCTATAAAAATACTTTTTTCCCTGCAAAAAAAGTAAAAAAATTGAATGGTAAGATACATGATTTTCGCGACCATGCAATAGTCTCAAATTCTATCATTTAAATAACAGAACATATTTGCGGCATTTGAGAACCATTTAAATGCTTATTGGCAACATATATTTTTCTCCGTTCGAAAATTATTTTTACAGAGACAAAATACGTAGTTTTCGCGACAATTACATACTCTAAATAAGCATTAAATAGATGCGGCAATCATGTGCAAACATGTTTTTCTGTGCGTGTAGAGGTTGAGAAAAAAAACTAAAAATGCGTGAAATTAATACACAAAAGTTGGAAGTTTTTGTTCTTTAGTAGAGCATTGAATTTTAACTGGCTTTAGTAGTTTTTGTGGTGGAAGGTGGTATGTTAAAATTTATAATATAGTTTTGGTGATTTTTGCCCTTCGGGAGTTGGCATCACTGAATACAATATGGTGCAGAAATTAATCTACCTTCAAACACTTTCTAAAGATTTCCACAGCAACTGAAAGTTACATCAAATTCGCTATAATCAACAAAATGAATACATGTGTATTTCCTTGACAGGTTCGTCTTTGTTAAGTTTATTCCTTGGAAAATTTATTTCATTCGAATAAAAAGTATTTATAAACATCACACAGTAGGAGTTACCATGAAAAACGGATATTGGGAAGGGGGTCTCCTTTTAGCAGATTTCCTTTCTATGAGGGAAAAAATCAAAAATGGATGTGAACGAAAACTCATGCTAAATATTTTTATACCCTCCAGCATACGATGGGGGGTATATTAACTTTGCCATTCCGTTTGTAACACATCGAAATATTGCTCTTAGACCCCATAAAGTATATATATTCTGGGTCGTAGTGAAATTCTGAGGCGATCTAAGCATGTCCGTCCGTCCGTCTGTTGAAATCACGCTAACTTCCGAACGAAACAAGCTATCGACTTGAAACTTGGCACAAGTAGTTGTTATTGATGTACGTCAGATGGTATTGCGAATGGGCCATTTCAGACCACTTTTAGGTATAGCCCCCATATAAACCGATGCTCAGATTTGGCTTGAGGAGCCTCTTGGAGGAGCAAAATTCATCCGATCCGGTTTAAATTTGGTACATGGTGTTAGTATATGGTGTCTCACAACCATGCAAAAATTAGTCCAAATCGGTCCCAGATTTGGCTTGCGGAGCCTCTAAGAGAAGCAAATTTTATCCGATCCGGCTGAAATTTGGTACATGGTGGTATGTACACAGTCTCACATAAGTTTACATACCCTTGAGGTTTTTACCTTATAACTAAACATGTTTCTTGTTGTTGTTTATAATCCAGACTAAAAACATCTTCTTGAAAATGGACAAATACTTTGTTTTTCAAATTAATTTACAAAATCTAAAGCATATATATGCATATTTTATTATATTTTAATAATTAAAGAAAATACAATTTCTTAAACCGTATGTAAACTTGTGTAAGACTGTGTATATGGTCTTTAACAAACATGCAAAAATTGGTCCACATCGGTTCATAATTATATATAGCCACATATAAACCGATCCCCACATTTGGCTTGCGGAGCCTCTAAGAGAAGCAAATTTCTTCCGATCCCGCTAAAATTTAGTACATGGTGTAAGTATATGGTCTCTAACAAACATGCAAAAATTGGTCCACATCGGTCCATAATTATATATAGCCCCCATATAAACCGATCCCCAGATTTGACCTCCGGAGCCCCTTGGAAGAGCAAAATTGACCCGATCCGGTTGAAATTTGGTACGTGGTGTAAGTATATGGTCTCTAACAACCATGCAAAAATTTGCCCACGCCAGTCTTAATTATATATAACCCCATTTAAACCGATCCCCAGATTTGACCTCCGGAGCTATTGGAGGAGCACAATTCATCCGACCCGGTTGAAATTTGTACGTGGTGAAATTTGGTATATTGCGCTAGTATATGGCCGCTAACAACCATGCCAAAATTGGTTCATATCAGTCTATAGTTATATATAGCCGATCCCCAAAAATAATATACCAAAATTTTATATCTACACGGATGAAAAAGACTGTTTTTCATATGTTTGGCTATAAACATTATATGTTTGGAACACAAATTTTTAAACACAATATTTTTGAGTGCAAGCATATAATGTTCATAAACTAGCATAACATGTTTGGGACATATATCTTAATATGTTAGAACATATTATGTTTGGGACATAAAATGTTTGTAAATATAATATGCTTGGATGCAAACATATATTAATTTAGAAATAGCCTATAAACATATATGTGTTTAGTAGCTTGGAGCGCTATTTAACAGGGAGCGATATTGAATTAAGTTGGTGGTTGTTGCTTGTTATTACAAAATTAACATTTTATTTTTCCTTGGGCAATTGATCAGCTACTTCTTTGATCCTTACAAACTGTGTGGTCCGCTGTTCGAATCCCCGTCCGGCAAAAGGTAAAATTAAAATAAAATAAAAATCATACAATTGAATAATTTCTTCTACAATGTTTGTATTACAGAAAAAGGTGCTAAGAACTAAAAAATCTCGTGGAAGTGAGAAAGATGTGGGAGAATATACAATTGGGCAGAAACAAAATTTTGAGCATTCAGGTCGAAAACCTATGTTGTTAGCACCTATATTACCTGTTTATTTTCATAATTCATTATGATTGTAAATATATAAATAAATAAATAAAATTTTGAGCACAATATTGTTTGGGAGAATTTTTTTTAAGCATATAATATTTTTGGGTGCAAAATGCTTCCAAACATATTATATGTTCACATAATAACATATTGTTTTTTGGAAGACAACATTATTGAATTTGGATGCAAAAATACAAAATGTTTGGAACTTAGACTACCCAAACATATATTGTTTAGACCAATATGCTTTCAAACATATTATATATTGGAAGAGATCAAACATATAAATGTTTGGGCAATACCCAAAAATGTATATGCTTGAAGCAAAATATGTTTGGGAGTATATGTTACAGAAGCGATTTTTTGTGAGCGTGTATAGAAAATTGTTTTGCTATAGAAAATTTTGTCAAAATGTTATTACTATACCCAACAAAACTTATTATACTGGTACCTTCAATCATTGGTACCACATCATTGTTGTTGTTGTTGTTGACATCAATCCCTGTTGAAACTTCGTTTTGCTTAATTTCCCAGCAAAAAAAGAGCTTCCAAAAAAGTAGTTTGGATCCCCAATCTGTGATCCGGAAGTAGTGCAAACTTGGATCATCTCAAATGAATTTTGCATGGGCTTGTCATAGGACGGAATTACTCCCTTTTTGGATCCTTTGCATTGCTTTAGAAGTTGTGCCCTGGAAGTTAATTTGAATGAAGAAATTTAAAAAGCGAAAAAAAAATATTTTTTCAACCACGTTCATTTTTTTTCAACCATATTTTTTATTATACAATTACTTTCCTATTATCTAATTTTTTACAATTTGAACAACTTTTTCGCTCCTGCCAGGGGTTGAACCTGGGTTTGATGGCACCATAACAGAACACCTTAGCACACTCAGCCACAAACGCCATTGAACATAAAGCGTCAAAAGGTCAATTCAAATGTTTGTGATATGATCGTAATACGACACCAAGGAATAACATTATAATTGCTTCTCGAGATGTTCTTTATTAGTATGAACGAAAAAATAAGAAACGCAGGTTCAAATCTCACCAGCGGCAATTTTTTTATCAAATATTTTTCTAAAAAATTATATTTCTTATGTTATGCATCGTTTTTATTTTTTATTTTCGGCATATATTTTCGTATAAATATATTTTTTCCATTAAAAATCAAAAAAACAAAAAAATATATTAAAAATTCTCGTAATTTACAAAACCTTCTCAAAAGAACTTCCATGGAAGCGAAAAAGTCAAACGGCACAGGTTCAAATCCCAGCGGGGATGAAATATTTTTTTATTATTATTATTTTTTGATTTTTTTCTATTTTTTTTTTTTTTTGGAAAAATTTAATTGTCCAAAATTTGCACTTAAAATAGCCTGATTGCGTTCTTTCTAATACTTGTCCACAAGGACTGCATCGGAAGTAGAAAAAAATCATTGGGGGATCCCATGATGCGCTTTAGAAGAAATGTTTGTGCACTTGTTCAAAAGGACTGCATCAGAAGTGGAAAAAAATCATTGGGGGATCCCACGATGCGCTTTAGAAGAAATGTTTGTGGACTTGTCCAAAAGGACTGCATCGGAAGTTGAAAAAACTCTATGGGGGATTCTGGGATGGGCTTTAAAAGAAATGTCTGTGGAACAACTTCCAATTTGTTGCTGGGTTAAAATTGCTGCATTGTTGTTGTTGGGTGTAATTGGAATTCGGTTGTTGCTATTCTTTGTAAAAACTAATAATTTACCTCATATTTAAGTGGGAAGAATTCCCCAGTCCTTCATTGGATTTTATTTCTATAGAAAATTTGGTCAACATTTTATTGCTATAAAAAATTTTGTCAAAATTTTGTCAAAATTTTATTTCTATAGAAATTTTTTTCAAGATTTTATTTCTATTGAAAATTTTGTCAAACTGAATTATTTACGTATTTAATCGGCCTTTTTTTTGTATGGACTAACTTACAATTGAGAAGACGACGTTAAGAAGTTTTAAGATACCTTGCCATCGGCAAGTGTTACCGCAACCAAAGTAATTCGATTGTGGATGACAGTACAAGTTTCTATGCAATCCATGGTGGAGGGTAGATAAGATTCGGCCTGGCCGAACTTACGGCCGTATAGACTTGTTCCAATTTAAAATTTTAAAATTACAAGTAAGAAGTAAACACACTATTACTAGTTCGGTTGGGCCGAAGGTAGCCCTTCCCCTTCCCCTAAGGATTTTGTTATTGATTCCGAGGCATAGATGCTGTTTATTTAAAATAAAGAGTTTTTCCATGGAGCTATCTACACTGAAAAAAATATTTACGTGATATTAAAGATTACGCAACCTAAATTTTAGGATGCTAAATTTACAAAAGATTTACGACAAACTTCTTTAAAATAATGAAATTTTAATTAAACTAAAGTATATAATCTTTTCTTCAAAAATTGTTTTCATTAAACTTAGGACACAAATGTTCTCAATTTGCGTCCCCCCTTTAAAGTCGCATGTCTTTGAATTAAGGCTAATTTCCTTTAAGGTAAATAAACATATTTTTGATTTAAAGAAATTGTCCTTAAATTAAGTGAAATATTGAAACTTTAGATTTAAGATTTAGCGTCTTTGGTTTAAAGTTTTTGTTTTTGGAATTAAGAAAACGTTTTTACTTTGAAGTATCCGTTATAATTTAGATTTTTTAATTTTATTGGTCCTAGATTTAAGACCAGATACGTCGCTAAAAAATGTCTTTAATTTAAAGAAGCCGCATCTTTGGCTCGGAATCAATACCAAAATCCTTAAGGGAAGGTCAAAATCTTTGAATCCAAGTAAACGTTTTTTTGAGTGTATATTTAAATTCAGGCTACATAAATTTTAAATTACCATTTAGATCACATTTATCGAATTTTCGTCCTCATTTTGCAACAAAGGTAAAAACTCTCTATTTCACTAAAGCCAATTTAACTTTATTTTAGTTCATGGAATTATTATGTCTGGAGATAGTTTCCTTAACTCTAATAATTTTTTGTTTACGTTCGTTAAATTAACTAAAATCGAGGGAAATCGAGGGAAATGAAGCATAAAGATTAACTAAATTCGTCTCTTCCACAAAATAGTTCAGAATTTCTTTAAATTTGTAAATTTTACCAAAAATGCGTTCTTGCAATTTTGAACTCCAAGTTTTTCCTTCAAACTACAAAATTTTCTATAACAAGTGAAAAAACTTAGTTATGACTAATAAATATTCTCGACTTTGTCCAACAATATTTACTAATTTTAATGACATCGCCGTGATGCCAACGTTTGTAATACTGTTTAGTTAAAATTGTCTACAATTATTAACAAGTAAGGAAAGTCTAAAGTCGGGCGGGGCCGACTATATTATACCCTGCACCACTTTGTAGATCTAAATTTTCGATACCATATCACATCTGTCAAATGTGTTGGGTGCTATATATAAAGGTTTGTCCCAAATACATTTAAATATCACTCGATCTGGACAGAATTTGATAGACTTCTACAAAATCTATAGACTTGAAATTGAAGTCGGCTAATGGCTAATGGGGTGGAACACAATGTTAGAAAAAACAAGTAAGGAAAGTCTAAAGTCGGGCGGGGCCGACTATATTATACCCTGCACCACTTTGTAGATCTAAATTTTCTATACCATATCACATCTGTCAAATGTGTTGGGTGCTATATATAAAGGTTTGTCCCAAATACATACATTTTGACCATTTTTGTCGAAATCAGAAAAACATATATATGGGAGCTATATCTAAATCTGAACCGATTTCAACTAAATTTGGCACGCATAGCTACAATGCTAATTCTACTCCCGGTGTAAAATTTCAACTAAATCGGAGTTAAAAATTGGCCTCTGCGGTCATATGAGTGTAAATCGGGCGAAAGCTATATATGGGAGATATATCTAAATCTGAACCGATTTCAACCAAATTTGGTACGCATAGCTACAATGCTAATTCTACTCCCTGTGTAAAATTCCAACTAAATCGCAGTTAAAAATTGGCCTCTACGGTCATATGAGTGTAAATCGGGCGAAAGCTATATATGGGAGATATATCTAAATCTGAACCGATTTCAACCAAATTTGGCACGCATAGCTACAATGCTAATTCTACTCCCGGTGTAAAATTTCAACTAAATCGGAGTTAAAAATTGGCCTCTACGGTCATATGAGTGTAAATCGGGCGAAAGCTATATATGGGAGCTATATCTAACTCTGAACCGATTTCAACCAAATTTGGCACGCGTAGCTACAATGCTAATTCTACTCCCTGTGAAAAATTTCAACTAAATCGGAGCAAAACATTGGCCTCTGTGGGCAAATGAGTGTAAATCGGGCGAAAGTTATATATGGGAGCTATATCTAACTCTGAACCGATTTGGCTGATATTTTGCAAGTTTTTCGAGACTCATAAAATATTCGGATGTACGCAATTTAGGAAGATCGGTTGATATACACGCCAATTATGACCAGATCGGTGAAAACTATATATGGCAGCTATATCTAAATCTGAACCGATTTTTTCCAAAATCAATAGGGATCGTCTTTGAGCCGAAACAGGACCCTATACCAAATTTTAGGACAATCGCACTAAAACTGCGAGCTGTACTTTGCACACAAAAATACATCAACAGACAGACAGACAGACAGACGGACATCGCTTAATCGACTCAGAATTTAATTCTAAGACGATCGGTATACATACAAATGCACAAACTTATTATACCCTGTACCACAGTAGTGGTGAAGGGTATAAAAATCTTCTAAAAATAACCGAAAGTTTTCTTCCTGGTGGGTTCACTGTTTTTTCAGTGTAAATTATAACAGATGCCTCAAAGCAAAAAAACATGTTTTCTTAATTAAAAACAAAAAAACTTAACTTTAATAAAGTTAATTTGAAGACGATTTCCCTTAAAACCAAAATGCTTCTTTTTTACTTTAAGGAAAAGTTGCTTATAGAAACCGCAGTTTTTATTCAATTTACCTGAAATTGGAAATCTTGAGGTATTGTAGGACCACAAATACGTGTGTCAAAAATTGTGAGTATCGGTCCATATATTGGTGTAGCCCCCATATAGAACGATCTCCCGTTTTTACTTCTTGGGCTTATAGAAACCGCAGTTTTTATCCAATTTACCGTAAAGAGGTGTGCCGAAAATGGTGAGCATCGGTCCATGTTTTGGTATGGTCCCCATATAAACCGATCTCCCGATTTGGGGTCTTGGGCTTATAGAAACCGTAGTTTTTATCCAATTTGCCTGAAATTGGAAATCGAGAGGTACTTTAGAACCGTAAAGAGGTGTTCCCAAAATGGTGACCATCGGTCCATGTTTTGGTATGGTCCCCATATAAACTGACCTCCCGATTTGGGGTCTTGGGCTTATAGAAAACGTAGTTTTTATCCAATTTGCCTGAAATTGAAAATCTAGAGGTACTTGTGGACCATCAAAAGGTGTACCGAAAATGGTCCGTATCGTTCCATGTTTTGGTATAGCCCCCATATAGACCGATCTCCCGATTTTACATCTTGGGTTTATAGAACCCGTAGTTTATATACAATTTGCCTGAAATTGGAAATTTATAAGTATTTTAGAACCATAAAGAGGTGTGTCACAAATGGTGAGTATCGGTCCATATTTTGGTATAGCCCCCACATAGACCGATATCCTGATTTTACTTCTTGGGCTTCTAGAATCCGAAGTTTTTATCCAATTTGCCTGAAATTGGAAATCTAGAGGTATTTTTGGTGTGCCGAAAACGGTGAGTATCGGTCCATATTTTAGTATAGCCACCATTAGAACGATCTCCCGATTTAACTCCTTGGGTTTCTAGAAACCGTAGTTTTTATCCGATTTGCCTGAAATTGTAAATATTCTCGTATTTTAGGCTCACAAAAACGTGTATCGGATCAAGTTTTTATCGGTCCATTTGGTAATGCCTCCATATAGACCGACTTCACTTCTTGAGGGTATAGAAGGCGCACTGATCATGAAAATTGCTTGCACCTCAATGTAAACTTTCCAGATTTTGCTTCTCGTAATCATTTAAAAAATGGGGTGAAAATCTGCAGATTTTAGATTTTTTAGAATTTTCTTGCACACTTACAAGATATGTTAATGATTCCTCTAAAACTCAAACAAAAATGGTTCTTATAAATCCAGAATCTGATATAGTCCTCATAGGTGAAATCTTTAAATTTATCTTCTGGAAGTGTCCTCAAGTCCTCAAGCTCTCCTGAAATTTCAAAGGAAACCCTAATATTTGGTTCATGGTGGTGGGTATTTAAGATTCGGCCCGGCCGAACTTAGTGCTGTATATACTTGTTTTTAATTGAAATGTCTTCAATCACGAAAATGATAGTATTTACTTACTTATTTATTTATTTATTTATTCAGTCTATGGAATACATTCCTTACAGACTAGCAATTCTTAAAATAAATTAAGTCTAAAATAGAATTAAAACTATTTAGGGAAATTGAAAAATCTAAATCAAAGTTATTATTTAAATTATTAAATTCTTTAAGAGATCTTAAAATTGGTTCCGAAGATCCATAGTTTGTTCTATGAGCAGGAATTGCAAAATAATCATGCTTTCGCAAACAATGTATTGGTACATTAAAACCAATCAACTCTAAAAGACTTAAATTGAACATCAAAACTATACTTGATTAAAAAATTAATTGATATCATTAGCAAATTTCAAATTATTTATATACCCTCCGCCATAGGATGGGGGGTATATTAACTTTGTCATTCCGTTAGTAACACATAGAAATATTGCTCTAAGACCCCATAAAGTATATATATTCTGGGTCGTGGTGAAAATTCTGAGTCGACCTAAGCATGTCCGTCCGTCCGTTGAAATCACGCTAAATTCCGAACGAAACAAGCTATCGACTTGAAACTTGGCAGAAGAAGTTGTTACTTATGTAAGTCGAATGGTATCGCAAATGGGTCATATCGGTTCACTTTTACGTATAGCCCCCATAAAAACCGATCCCCTGATTTGACCTCCGGAGCCTCTTGAAGGAGCAAAATTCATCCGATCCGGTTGTGGTGTTAGTATATGGTCTCTAACAACCATGCCAGAATTGGTCCATAACAGTTTATAATTATATATAGCCCCGGAGCCTCTTGAAGGAGCCAAAATCATCCAATCCGGTCGAAATTTGGTACATTGCGCTAGTTTATGGCCGAAAACAACCAAGCCAAAATTGGTCCGTATCGCTCTATAGTTATATATAGCCCCCAGATAAACCGATCCTCACAGAAAAATCACGATTGCCACTCGAGCCAAAAATAAAATGTTGTCCAAATTTTATATTTCTATAGAAAATTTTGTCAGAATTGTTTTTCTGTAGAAAATTCTGTTGAAATGTTATTTCTATAGAAAATTTATTAAGCATTTCATAGTTGGAGAGGAATATTTTGCAAAATCTTCCAAAACATCAAGATTCTACCAATCTACCAAACAGTAAAAAATCTGCCATTTTTGGTAGACTCGTGTTCATAATTACATATAGCCCTCATATAAAGCGACCCCCATATTTCAATTCTGGTTCTATAAGTACAGCACAAAAGTTCATATCGGTTCGTAAATATTTCTTCCCTATATATTAGAGGTGTGCACGTGACACGAAATTGTCGTAACTCACGAAAATTTTCGTGCGTCAGTGTGATTAACCAACCAAATGTCGTGCGTGAGCGTGAGTCACGAAAATAATATCTTCGTGAGTGTGCGTGCATAACGATTTTCGGAAAAACACGCTCACGAAAATAATCGCGCTTACGAACATAAAATACTTACGAGTTGAGTTCATTTATAATTTTAGTGACATCCTAGGTGGTAAGAGTTTTATACGCACTCGATTTTTACCATACTCATGTTTTCAGTCAGGTTCTATAGGTAAATCACTCATAAAATTATTCGTTAGTCACGAGGTTTTTCGTGAGTCACGACATTTTTCGTGAATTTAAAAGATTTTCGTGCGTGAGTACAAATTTCGTGAGCGTGAGTCCTACCAAAAAATATCGTGCGTGAGTGTGCGTGAGCGTGAGTCACCGATCAAGAACTGAATATATACGTATTTAATCAACCTTTCTTTTGTCTACTATATATCCCGCATGGACTAACTCACAATTTAGAAGATGATGTTAAGAAGTTTTAACATATGTTAAAAATCGCCACACTGACTCGAACCTGGATTGTCTGCTCCATAGGCGTTAACAGTCGCCTTAAGGCATTACACCATCGACGGATTTGTCATAAGAACGTCTAACGAATATTTTAAGGCTTTTCATGGCCGTTCATGAAATCGTGAATGTCCGTGGACGAAACCATGAACGTTCCGATTTGATTTTCCGTTTCATTTTGTTGTCATCTGTTCACGATTTTGCAATGTTATTTTTTCTATTAATTATGGAACCAGGCCGCGTACAGGTGATTGACTGTTTCGACCATCAACGAAATTAATGAAAATGAAATAACTTTTAAATCAATTTTAAATTTTGTGCAAATGTTTCGTACCTTTGATGTAACTTTCATTGTGGCCTTTCATAGCAATGTGGGTAAATGCCACATCAAATATTTAAATTTTCATTTATATATAGAGTTATATCACATAGGATTATACAAAACTTTTTGATAAACTTTAATTTCCACCGTAAGGGTGTATGTACTGCATGAGCGAATTAGTTCCACATTGATACCAAATTGAAAGTTTGCCTTGATGTTCCTCAATTCCATTGCATGGATATTGGTTGACATTTTCCTTTCGATGTATGCAATGGTTAGCCACTTTTACACAGATTCCAAAAATATTTACCTCTGCAGTTTAAGAGCATATATCCCAAAAATATTTGTTCACACAGAGCCACCTAAATGCTAAGCCACAAACAAACCATCTGAATTCGAACTAACTTTGCAAATTTGAACTCTTGGACGTTTGGAGCTAAAGCGTAGGTGGCCATATACGTATATATGTATATGGGGATTAGTGAGAGCTCAATTGCATTTGGTAATAGATAAAACAAAATCCGCTTAATGTTTAAAAGATTTGATGGGTAATATGGAAAATAAATAGCATTGTTCTCCCTTCCGAATGCTATACAAACAATCACGTACAATATCGTTTAGGAATCATTTCATAAATCATAATCTAAACTCCTGTAACAACATCCTGAAGAGAAATTGTGTCTTGTACCAATTGTCCAACCCATATTTTTGTTCAAGCACGTTTCTATTTACAAATTTGGGCAACCACATATTATTTGTGTCACGCAAATATATTATTCGAAAAATGTTTCAATTTCAAATAACCCGAAACACTTTGTGATCAGGCTATTATAACCAGGGATCCGGAGCGGTCCATTTTTTTCGCTCCGCTCCCGCTCCGGAGAAAAAAAACCGCTCCGCTCCACGCTCCGCTCCGAGAAAAAAAAAATCGCTCCGCTCCGCTCCACGCTCCACTCCGCTCCTCTTCGAGAAAATTATAGTACAAGCATTGTATTATTTGTTCAATTGAGTTTTATTTTATTTAGAAAAATTGGGCGGTACATACATGGGAGCTATAGCTAAATCTGGACCGATTTCGATGATTTTTTGCACATATAGTTAGTGCTATAGAAGATTACATTTCGCCAACTTTGAGTAAGATCGGTTGATAAATAAGGGTTTTATGACCTAATTTGGCAAAATCGGGCGATACATATATATGGGACCTATATCTAAATCTTAACCGATTTCGATGAAATCTTCAGACTTAAAGGGTGATACAGAAGATTATTTTGTGCTAAATTTGACGACGATCGGTTAGTAAAAAAGTGCAACGTGACCCCATTTGTCGAAATCGGGCAATACATACATATGGGAGCTATATCTAAATTTGATCCGATTTCTTCCAAATTCAATAACGTTCGTCCTTGTGCCCAAAAAAAACTCCCTGTACCAAATTTCATCAAAATCGGTTAATAATTGCGACCGAAATCCTGTGAACAACAAATACATGGACAGACGGACGGATGGACAGACGGACACCAAGCGCTAGATCGACTCAGGAGGTGATTCTTAGTCGATCGGTATATATTTTATGGGGTCTAAAATCAATATTTGTTGTAGGCACATTTTTAGCAGATCAAACTTATTATACCCTAACCACTATGTGGTTTAGGGTATAATGACTTTAAAACAATGTGTTGAAACATTTTATTAATTTTGAAGATTTTTTCAGAAATATTAAATCCATTTTGACTTCATTAATACGAAATTTGCATTCATGTTAGGATACACATTTTTATGTCGAATCATTTAGCTATAAGGATAAATAGACTTCATTGAAAAGTTTAGAGACTTTTAGACAAGGAAAAACTTTTTTTCAGAGAAATACGTCTTCTATTCTAAGCAAAATTCGTATTTGAAGCATGTGAAGTATTTGGCCTCCCGACAATATTCTTTGCGGTGCACCATCTACTATTTAATATGTGATAGAAACCAAATTTATGAAAATGGACCAAAATGGACCAAATTCTATTTGGTCTGACCATCGGACCAAATTTAAAAAGTAGAAATCTTTTGGACCAATTTCGGTCCGATCGGACCAAAACGGCAACGCTGATTGGAATTGAAAGTCTATACACAGAGTACACTGAAAAAAAAGCATACTCGGTTCCAAAGATTTTGTCTTTACTTTAAAAAATTTGGTATTGATTCCGAGCCAAAGAAGCGGAGAATACAAGTAAGGATACTTTTAAGACTTTGTGTACTTGCTTCTAGGAAACAAAATTTAATTTTTCGCTTTCTCAGCTTTTTTTCTTCATATGCTATCAAAGTCCTTTAAGAACGAGTTAACGGCAACTTTATTTTCCAAATTAGGACTCGACTTCCAGTAGAAATTATGCTATGTATGAAGTAAAAAACTTCTTTAAAATAAAGTATTGAAAAACATGTCCTATATTTGAACGATTTTTTGCTTTGTAGTCAAGATGCCAAAAGACAACAAATTTAAAGACAATTTCATTAAATTTAAAGAATTTTTCTGAATTATTAATGTCAAGTTGACCTTAGCCTATACATTTTTTCTTTCATGTTAAGATACCCATTTTTAAGTCAAGTCACTTAATTATAAGGACAATTCGACTTCATTGAAAAGTTTATCGACTTTTGGACAAGGAAAATAACTTTATTTTAGAGAAATGCGTCTTCTATGCTAAGCAAAATTTTTATTCGTATTTTAAAGACATGAAATCTTTGACCTCACGACAATATTTTTTTCAGTGTAGAAGTAACTACTCTCCGAAAGTTTTTTTTTTTTTGTTTTGCAACAGACGTAGAGAAGAGGTTTTGTTATATTTGTAATGTGTGTGTGTATGTTTATGTTTGCAACAACCTCCATCGACATCATTCCGTGGTATACCCACGAATATTCTTACTCAGATCTAGTGTTACCTAATTTCGCTTTTTTCCCCTTTATTATATAATAAATGTATATGCGCACATTTTTCAACCAAAATTGAAACTATCCATAATTTTAATAAAATTTTCGAGAACTAATATCAGATATAAGAGAATGCTAGGATATAGTACAATAGTAAAGCAAATATGAATGTCCTTACACTGACAAAAAGCATGCCAGGTTCCAAAGATTTTGTCTATACTTTAACAGTTTGGGTATTAATTCCGAGCCAAAGAAGCGGAGAATACAAGTAAGGATACTTTAAAGACGTAATTCTCTTTTAAATTTGGGGGTTATGCACTTGCTTCTAGGAAGCAAATGGTAATTTTTCATTTTTTAGATTTTTTTCGTCAGTTGTTATCAAAATCCTTTAAAAACGAGTTAACGAGTTATTTTTTTTTTTCATATTAAGACTCGACTTCCAGTAGAAATTATGCTATGTTTCAAGTAAAAAGCGTCTTTAAAATGAAGTGTTGAAAAACATGTCTTATTTTTTAACGATTTTTTGCTTTGTAGGCAAGATGCAAAAAGGAAACAAATTTAAAACAATTTTATTAATTTTAAAGAATTTTTCTTAATTATTAAAGTCACGTTGACCTTACCTCAAAAATTTTATCTTTCATGTTATGATACACATTTTTAAGTAAAATCACTTAATTATAAGGACAGTACAACTTCATTCAAAAGTTTATTGCCTTTTGGACAAGAAAAAAAAAACTTTGTTTTAGACAAATGCGTCTTCCATGTTAAGCAAAATTTGCATTCTTATTCTAAGGACATGGAATCTTTGACTTCACGACAATATTTTTTTCAGTATAGAAAACTAAAAAATTAAGTATAAATAAGATCGTTTAATTGCATTTATTTGACGTTCAGTACAAACATCTTTGTAGTAATACGGGATGAAATTGATCGAAAGTACTGTTTTTACTTTTACAACACATACTAGATATATATTTTGACATTTGCCGTTTTTGAAAACAATTACTAAAAAACACGTTGTGTTTTCCCCAATGTACGTACGTACAAAAATACATATCGTACATTTTAAACGTTTACTCACACTACGCTAAGTACTAGCTAAATTTGAAATTACCTACACAGTGTAATTTCAAAGTTACACATTTCATTCAAGTAATATTTTATTCGGAGCGGAGCGGTTTTTCATTTGGAAACCGCTCCGCTCCCGCTCCGGCTAAAAAAGGGCTTGCTCCGCTCCGCTCCGGATCCCTGATTATAACCCGCTAAAAATTGAGGAAGTCCGCTGGGAAGTCGATCGTCCTCAAATTTAGCATGGGACCGTACATCGGCTTAAAGACGATCCCTATTGATTTTGGAAAAAATGGGTTTAGATTTAGATATAGCTGACATATATTTTTATCTCCGATTTGGTAATAATTGACATATTTATTAATTGATCTTCTTACAATTTCGTACAACCAAATGTTTTGTGAGTCACGCAAAATAACAGCCAATTCGGTTCAGATTTGTTCCCATATATTTTTCGCTCGATTTATACTCTTATGACCACAGAGACCAAAGGTTTAGCCCAATTTACATAAAATTTGGCTGAGATGGTAGATTTAACTTTCTAACTAGTCATGCCAAATTTGGTAAAAATCGATTCAAATTTAGATATAGCTCTTATATATGCATCCGATATGCACTTACGAATATATGGCCTCAGAGGCCAGTGTTTCACATTGATGATTTGCTTCAATTGTACAACTGATGATATCGTAAAAAGTGTCATGTATGATTGAAATCGGTTCAGATAAAGATATAACTCCCATATATATTTACGCGCGATATTTTATGTCCACCGAAGGCCAAAGTTTCATTACGATTTACTTGGAATTTTGCCCTGATAGTATACAGCAAAAATATCACCAAAATATTTCAAATTATAAAAGTTAAAGTAAGAGTTTAAAATTAATTTTCAGTTAATAACATAATTGATGCAATTAACTTTTTACTCAAGATGGAATCATACGAGTAACGTTAATTTTTAAAATTAATTGATTCAAATAACTTTTTAATGAAATTTGGATCAATTGAAACAACCCAGCAAACAAATTTGGAAGTTCTTCCAAAGGCACAACTTTAAAAGCACTTCCAGAAGATGCACTCCCAATGATGTTCTTTATTTTAACTAACCAGAAAGTTCTTTTAATTTAATTTTTTATAACTTGGTTTGTTCATACTTTTTAATGGGTAATTTTAACTTTTTTTGTTTCAAAACAGAGTAAGAATTCATAAAATGGTACAAATCATTTAAATTTTGTCGAAAAAAAGCTAAATCCAATCTGAAAAAGTTAAAATCCATTAAAAATTAAAATCCATTAAAAATTATAAAAAAATTATTAAAATTATTTATTTGCCAAAATATCACAAAATTATTTAATTTACATCCAAAACATTGAATTCGGATCACACCTAAAGAAGTGATGCACATTCAGTGCAACGGCTGTTGCAATGGAGAACTTCCGTCCTATGACAAGCCCATGTTAAATTCATCGCTTCTGCGTCAATTTGGCACCACTTCCGGATCCAAAAAGAACATTTGCATTACTTTTTTGACGACGTTTTTTTTGCTGGGAAGTGATGAATTTTTTATACCCTAAACCACATAGTGGTCAGGGTATAATAACTTTGATCTGCCAAAAAAAGTGCCTCCCAGAAATATTGATTTTAGACCACATAAAATATATACCAATTATTAACCGATTTTGATGAAATTTGGTATGTGGCGTTTTTTTTTGGTACAAGGACGAAAGCTATTGAATTTGGAAAACATCGGATCAAATTTAGATATAGCTCCAATATACATGTATCTCCCAATTTCGATAAATGGGGTCAGATTGCGCTCATTTACCAACCGATCTGCGTGAAATTTGTCACAAATTAATCCAATTGACCATCCTGCTAAATTTCATCGAAATCGGTTCAGATTTAGTTATAGCTCCCATATATATGTATCGCCCGATTTTTCCAAATTTGGTCATATGTTCCTTATCAACCCATTTGACTCAAAGTTGGCCAAATCTTATTTTCTAAAGCACTTACTCGTATAAACCGGCCCGATTTGAGGTCTTTGGCTTATAAAAACTGTACTTTTTATCCAATTTGCCTGAAATTGGAAATCTAAAGGTATTTTAGGACCTTCAAAAAGTGTACCGAAAATGGTGCCTATCGGTCCATGCTTTAGTATAGCCCCCATATGGACCGATTTCCTGATTTTGCTTCTTGGGCGTGTAGAAAGTGTGTTTTCCATCCGATCTGACTGAAATTGAAAATCTAGAGGAATTCTAGGACCATAAAGAGGTGTGGCGAAAATGGGGTGTATCAGTCTATGTTTTTATATAGCCCCATAGCACCGATCTCCCGATTATACTTCATGGGCTTCTAGAATCCGTAGTTTTTATCAAATTTGCCTGGAATTGGTATTCTAGGAAAATAAATAGATGGTGATTATCGGTCCATATGGTGATTATCGGTCCATAGAGACGTGTGCCGAAAATAGTGATTATCGGACAATGTTTTGATATAGCTCCCATGTAGACCGATCTCCCGATTTTACTTCTTCTGCTTCTAGAATCTGTAGTTGTTACCCAATTTGCCTGAAATTGGAAATCTAGAGGTATTCTAGGAAAATAAAAAGATGTGCCGAAAATGGTGATTATGTTTCGATATAGCACCCATATAGACCGATCTCCGATTTTACTTCTTGGGCTTCTAGAATCCGTAGTTTTTATCCAATTTGCCTGAAATTGGAAATCTGGAGGTATTCTAGGACCATTAAGAGATATGCCGAAAATGGTGATTATCGGACCATGTTTCGATATAGCCCCCATATAGACAGATCTCCAGATTTACTTCATGGGCTTCTAGAATCCGTAGTTTTTATCCAATTTGCCTGAAATTGGAAATCTAGAGGTATTCTAGGACCATAAATAGGTGTGCCGAATATATTGAGTATCGGTAAAGTTTTTGATATAGCCCCCTTATAAACAGGCCCTCCGATTTGGGATCTAGATTCTAGAACTACAATTAAATGTGCTGAATACTTTGTGTATCCTTCCATGTTTTGGTAAAGCCCCCATTACACCGAACTCCCGATATAACTCCTAGGATTTCTATAAATTGTAGTTTTTATCCGATTTGCCACAAATTGAAAATATACTAGCATTTTAGACCCATAACAAAGTGTATTTGATTTAGTTTTATCGGTCCATTTGGTAAGGCCTCCATATAGACCGATCTCACTTATTGAGGGTATAGAAGCCGCACTGATTATGAAAATTGCTTGAAACTGAATGCAAAATTTCCAGATTTTACTTCTCGTAGTCATTTAAAATTATTGGGATGAAAATTCACAGATTTTAGATTTCAAATCAAGGCGTTATTTCATCATTTTATTGCACACTTACAAGAGATATTTATGATTCCTCTAAAACTCAAACAAAAAAATGGTTCTTGTAAATTCAGAATCTGATCTAGTCTTCATAGGTAAAATCTTTACATTTATCTGTGGGAAGCGTACTGGTTGAACTGATCTGTTTGGGAAAATATCTGTCATCAAACCCCCCTGAAATTTTCAAAGGAAACTATTATATTTGATTAATGGTGGTGGGTGTTTGAGATTCGGCCCGGCCGAACTTACTACAGTATATACTTGTTTGAAGTAAAAAGTTGGAAAATTAGTGTCTCCCATAAAGTAGTTTAGAATTCTTTAAAATTTTTAAATTTTACCAAAAATACGCCCATCTAGAACTTTGTATGTTACTCAAGACATTTTTGCAAAATTTGAACTTCAATGTTTTCCTTCAATCTGGTCCCATTCATGGAAAACGCATCGCTTTCTCAATTTCATGATATGTACTACAAATTGGAACACGATGGAATATTCTTAAAAACGGAATTATTATATTTCTCCATATATAAAAATTCCATGAACGAAAATAAAGTTAAATTGACTTTAGTGAAATAGAGAGTTCGCTTTTTTTGAGTATAGCAAGATCAAATAAACTTTGAGGATCGGTTTATCTGGGGTCTATATATAACTGTGGACCGATATGGACCACTTTTGGCATGGTTGTTAGCCAAAACCCAATTTCAGACGAATGAGATGAAATTTGATATACATAATTTCACTCGAATCGGACGAAATTTGTTCCTCCAAGAGGCTCCGGAGGTCAAATCTGGGGATCGGTTTATATGGGGGCTATATGTAATTATGGACCTATATGAACCAATTATAGCATGAATGTTAGATACCCTATACTAACACCACGTTTCAAATTTCAACCGGATGAAATTTGCTCCTCCTCTAAGATGATCCGCAAGCAAAATCTGGAGATCGATTTATATGGGGGCTATATATAACTACGAGGGCGGTTCGGAAACTTCTTAGCCTATCAACGAAAGAGAATAGTTAGTTTTTCAAAAATATTTTTTTTTTTTGTTCAATATAATCTCCTGAAACTTCAATACACTTAGTCCAACGCTTTTCTAGCAATTCCATCCCTTGATTAAAATAGTTTTCCTCAAGGTCTTCAAAATAGTGGTTTACAACTGCATCTTCATTTGAGGTGAAACGCTTGCCAGCAAGGAATTTTTTTAGATTTGGGAACAAGTAAAAGTTACGGAGCTAAATCAGGAAAATAAGGTGGGTGGTCCAGCAACTCGTACTTTAATTCGTTGATTTTAGCCATTGTAAAAACACTCTTGTGCGCTGCTGCGTTGTCTTGATGAAAAATTATTTTTTTGTGTTGTAAGCCAGGACGTTTTTCTCGAATTTGTATTGATCCAAAAGGTTGCAATAGTACTCTGAATTTATTGTTTTACCCTTTTGCAGATAGTCAATCAATAAAATACATTTGAAGTCCCAAAAACCGTTGCCATAACCTTACCAGCCGATAGATTTGTTTTTGAATTCTTTGGCGCACTTCCTCCAGCTTCAGTCCATTGTTTGGATTGTTCTTTTGTCTCTGGAGTATAAGGGTGGATCCATGTCTCATCAACAGTTATGAAACGGCGCTTAAAATCCATTTTATTTCGCTTAAAACGATCCAAACAAGCTTGAAAAAAGTTCATTCTTATGCGTTTTTGATCGACTGTTAACAAATGCGGCACCCATCTGGCAGAAAGCTTTTTCATCTGTAGTTCGTCATGCAAAATTAAATGGACTCGATCATTCGAGATGTTCATGATATTAGCAATTTCACGCACTTCGTCGATCGGAAGTTAACGTGATTTCCACAGACGGACGGACATAGCTAGATCGACTCAGAATTTCACCGCGACCCAGAATATATGTACTTTATGGGGTCTTAGACCAATATTTGGATGTGTTACAAACGGAATGACAAAGTTAATATACCCCCCATCCTATGGTGGAGGGTATAAAAATGGAACAATTTTAACAAATTGGCTTTCTCACAAACTATGAAATTCGGATTATGTTTTGGGACACTGATATATCTCAAATACTTTCTTCATACGACAGATGTTAGACAGAGATAGAAGTTTTCATTTTAATTTCAAACAAAACAAAAAAAAACACTCCAAGTTCCATTGGATGTCATGACCATAATCGTGTGAACCAAATCACCACAACTATTTCAATTTCGTGACATTCGTTGGCACTCATTTCGGATGTAATTTCGTGCAATTTATTTAGAGTTTTTTTTTTTTTTTGTTCTTGCCAGCTAAGCCCTGATGGTCATTGAAACGATAGTCGGCTATAGTTCTTTTTGAAGAGCGTGATGGCAAAGGGAAGGTATAGGTAGTTTGCGGCTCTAAATGCTATTATGTTTTATGTGATTTAACAGAAGAGGTTTCCTTCCATTCCTTATTTATATTTAGTTCCTGTCAGGACTATCGGCCAAACGGCAGCCGGTTTCTGTGTCTATGCTGTCTTACTAATGGTGTCATTTGTAACTTTAATACGAAACAATTTGGAAAAATGTCAAACGTAATATAAGTCAAGTTGTATATAAATACAACATCGAGAAAATGGAATAAATTAAGATGACACACTCAGATTCGAGTGTTAACTCAAGACATCAACGGAAGGGCACGACAAACAGACAAACGTAATGATGACGGAGGAGGATGATGGCGGTAACGGTAACGGCAACGTTGACAATAAGAAATTTCAAAGTTCAAACGAGCTGTATTCTAAATAGGATTTAAGAACTATGTGTTAACTTTAAGCATCAAAAGGGCATCATTCTACTTAATGCTTTTCATCACATCCATTTAATGACATTCTTATAGAGTACTCGCACCCAATCATATGTCGAATAAGTGCATATAAGGGGAAATATGCACTGAAAAAAAGCATGTCCGGTTCCAAAGATTTTGTCTTTACACTAATTATTATACCCTCCCCCATAGGATGGGGGTATACTAACTTATTCATGCCGTGTGTAACACACCGACAACACATTGGTCTCAGACTTCATAAAGTCTGTATATTCTGGGTCGTGGAGAAGTTCTCAGTCGATGTATGTTAGTGATGACCGTCCGTCCGTGGAAATCACGCTAACTTCCGAACGAAACAAGCTATCGACTTGAAACTTGGTGTAAGTAGTTGTTATCACACAGAAGAAAAACATTCCGTAGTTAAACTAACGCTAAATTTAACTTATTCTTATTGGAAAAAATTATTTGCTTGTAGTTGAATTTTATTATTTTTATCGAAATTTTCCACAGCTTAATGAAATCGTAAATTTTTTAAGTATGTCTCAAAAATTTTATGAACTAAACGTGAGTATGAAGTTCAATGACCGTACACATAAGTTCAATGTGAACTAAAGCAAAAGAAGATTTTCGTACGATTCCCAAAAATAGTAAGAATGAAATACTGTATTGTTAAAATGGTCATGATTTGGCGCCAATGATTTTCTTCTTTACACCGAAAAAACAGTGAACCCACCAGGAAAGATAACTTTCGATTAATTTTAGAAAATTTGGAACTTTTTTAGAAAATTTTAACTAAACGGTATTACAAGCGCTGGCATCACTCCGATATGGCAAAAATAAGTAAATATTTTTCGACAAATTCAAGAAAATTTATTAGACATAACTACATTTTTTCAGTAGTTAAAGAAAAGTTTGTAGTTTTAAGAGAAATCTTGGAGTTCAAAATTGCAAGAATGTCTTTAGTGACATACGAAGTTCACGATGGACACATTTTTGGTAAAATTTACAAATTTAAAGAAATAATGAACTATTTTGTAAGAAATACGAAATTAGGAAATCTTTATGCTTTATTTGTGTATAACTTTTTCCCGTTTTTTAGTTCATTTAACTAACATACGCAAAAAATTATTTGACTAAAATAAACTTTTTCTAAAATCATTATGATTCTATGAACTAATATAAAGTTAATATGGCTTTAGTGAAATAGAGAGTTCACTTTTTTTTTGAGTGTACTTTTAGTTAATTTTTATACCCTCCACCATAGGATGGGGTTATATTAACTTTGTCATTCCGTTTGTAACACATCGTAATATTGCTCTAAGACCCCATAAAGTATATATATATTCTGGGTCGTGGTGAAATTCCGAGTCGATCTGAGCATGTCCGTCCGTCCGTCTGTTGAAATCACGCTAACTTTCGAACGACACAAGCTATCGACTTGAAACTTGGCACAAGTAGTTGTTATTGATGTAGGTCGGATGGTATTGCAAATGGGCCATATCGGTCCACTTTTACATATAGCCACCATATAAACGGACCCCCAAATGTGGTTTGCAGAGCCTATAAGAGAAGAATATTTCATCCGATCTGGCTAAAATTTGGTACATGGTGTTGGTATATGGTCTCTAACACCCATGCAAAAATTGGTCCACATCGGTCCATAAATCTATATAGCCCCCATATAAACCGATCCCCCTATTTGGCTTGGGGAGCCTCAAAGAGAAGCAAATTTCATCCGATCCGGCTTAAATTTGGCACGTTGTGTTGGTATATGGTCTCTAACAACCATGCAAAAATTGGTCCATATCGGTCCATAATTATATATAGCCCCCATATAAACCGATCCCCAGATTTGAACTCCGGAGCCTCTTAGAGGAGCAAAATTCATCCGATCCGTTTGAAATTTGGTACGTGGTGTTAATATATGGTCTCTAACAACCATGCAAAAATTGGTCCATATCGGTCCATAATTATATATAGCCCCAATATAAACCGATCCCCAGATTTGAACTCCGGAGCCTCTTAGAGGAGCAAAATTCATCCGATCCGTTTGAAATTTGGTACGTGGTGTTAGTACATGGTCTCTAACAACCATGCAAAAATTGGTCCGTATCGGTCTATAGTTATATATAGCCGATCCCCAATCACACAAAAATTGGTCCATATCGGTTCATAATCGTGGTTGCCACTCGAGCCAAAAATAATCTACCAAAATTTTATTTCTATAGAAAATTTTGTCAAAGTTTTATTTCTATAGAAAATTTTGTCAAATTTTTATTTTTATAGAAAATTTTGTCAAAATTTTATTTCTATAGAAAATTTTGCCAAAATTTCATTTCTATAGAAAATTTTGTCAAAATTTTATTTCTATAGAAAATTTTTATTAAAATTTATTTTCTATAGAAAATTTTGTTAAAATTTAATTTCTATAAAACATTTTGTCAAAACTTTATTTCTATAAAAAATTTTGTCAAAATTTTATTTCTATAGAAAATTTTGTGAAAATTTTATTTCTGTATAAAACTTTGTTAAAATTTTATTTCTATAGAAAATTTTGTCAAAATTTTATTTCTATAGAAAATTTTGTCAAACTGAATTATATACGTATTTAATCGATCTTTATACCCTTCACCACTACTGTGGTACATGGTATAATAAGTTTGTGCATTTGTATGTAACGCCAAGAAGGAGTAATCATAGACCAACCTTTTAGTATACGGATCGGCTTAGAATTAAATTCTGAGTCGCTTTAGCGATGTCCGTCTGTCTGTCTGTCTGTCTTTTGATGTATTTTTGTGTGCAAAGTACAGCTCGCAGTTTTAGTCCGATTGTCCTAAACTTTGGTATAGGGTCCTGTTTCGGCTCAAAGACGATCCCTATTGATTTTGGAAAAAATCGGTTCAGATTTAGATATAGCTGCCATATATATTTTTCACCGATCTGGTCATAATTGGCGTGTATATCAACCGATTTTCCTCAAATTCCGTACATCCGAATATTTTATGAGTCTCGAAAAACTTGCAAAATATCATCAAAATCGGTTCAGATTTAGATATAGCTCCCATATATAGCTTTCGCCCGAATTGCACTCATTTGCCCACAGAGGCCAATTTTTTGCTCTGATTTAGTTGAAATTTTGCACAGGGAGTAGAATTAGCGTTGTAACTATGCGTGCCAAATTTGCTTGAAATCGGTTCAGATTTAGATATAGCTCCCATATAAAGCTTTCGCCCGATTTACACTCATATGACCACAGAGGCCAATTTTTAACTCCGATTTAGTTGAAATTTTGCACAGGGAGTAGAATTAGCATTGTAGCTATGCGTGCCGAATCTGGTTGAAATCGGTTGAGATTTAGATATAGCTCCCATATATATGTTTTTCTGATTTCGACAAAAATGGTCAAAATACCAACATTTTCCTTGTAAAATCGCCACTGCTTAGTCGAAAAGTTGAAAAATGACTCTAATTTTCCTAAACTTCTTATACATATATATCGAGCGATAAATCATAAATAAACTTTTTCGAAGTTTCCTTAAAATTGCTTCAGATTTAAACGTTTCACATATTTTTATACCCTGCGCCACACTGTGGAACAGGGTATTATAAGTTAGTGCATATGTTTGTAACACCCAGAAGGAGACGAGATAGACACATGGTGTCTTTGGCAATAATGCTCAGGGTGGGTCCCTGAGTCGATATAACCATGTCCGTCTGTCCGTCCGTCCGTCTGTCTGTGAACACATTTTTGTGATCAAAGTCTAGGTCGCAATTTAAGTCCAATCGCCTTCAAATTTGGCACATGTTCCTAATTTGGGTCAGAATAGAACCCTATTGATTTTGAAAGAAATCTGTTCATATTTAGATATAGCTCCCATATATATCTTTCGCCCGATATGCACTAATATGGACCCAGGAGCCAGAGTTTTATACCGATTTGCTTGAAATTTTGTACAAACATAACACTTAGTCGTATAGTCAAGTGTGCAAAATTTGATTGAAATCGGTTCAGATTTAGATATAGCTCCCATATATATTTTTCGCCCGATATGGACTCATATGGCCCCAGAAGCCAGATTTTTGGCCGAATTTGGTTGAAATTTTGCACTAGAAGTACAATTGGTAGTGTAGTCATGTGTGGCAAATTTGGTTGAAATCGGTTCAGATTTAGATATAGCTCCCATATATATCTTTCGCCCGATATGGTACCAGAAGCCAGAGTTTTGGCCCAATTTGGTTGAAATTTTGCACTAGGAGTACAACTAGTAGTGTAGTCAAGTGTGCCAAATTTTATTGAAATCGGTTCAGATTTAGATATAGCTCCCATATATAGCTTTCGCCCGATTTACACTCATATGACCACAGAGGCCAATTTTTTACTGCGATTTAGTTGAAATTTTGCACAGGGAGTATAATAAGCATTGTTTCTATGCGTGCCAAATTTGGTTGAAATCGGTTCAGATTTAGGTATAGCTCCCATATATAGTTTCTCTGATTTCGACAAAAATTGTCAAAATACGAACATTTCCCTTTTAAAATCGCCTCTGCTTAGTCGAAAAGTTGTATAAATTACTCTAATTTTCCTCTATATATATCGAGCGATAAATCATAAATAAAGGTTTGTGAAGTTTCCTTAAAATTGCTTCATAGTTAAATCTTTCCCATATTTTTATACCCTTCACCACTACTGTGGTACAGGGTATAATAAGTTTGAGCATTTGTATGTAACGCCAAGAAGGAAAAGTCTGAGACCATCGTTTAGTATACTGATCGTCTTAGAATTAAATACTGAGTCGATTTAGCGATGTCCGTCTGTCTGTCTGTCTGTCTGTCCGTCTGTCTGTCTGTCTGTTGATGTATTTTTGTGTGCAAAGTACAGCTCGCAGTTTTAGTCCGATTGTCCTAAAATTTGGTATAGGGTCCTGTTTCGGCTCAAAGACGATCCCTATTGATTTTGGAAAAAATCGGTTCAGATTTAGATATAGCTGCCATATATATTTTTCACCGATCTGGTCATAATTGGCGTGTATATCAACCGATTTTCCTCAAATTCCGTACATCCGAATATTTTATGAGTCTCGAAAAACTTACGAAATATCAGCCAAATCGGTTCAGATTTGGATATATCTCCCATATATAGCTTCCGCCCGATTTACACTCATATGACCACAGAGGCCAATTTTTAACTCCGATTCAGTTGAAATTTTGCATAGGGAGTAGAATTAGCATTGTCACTATGCGTGCCAAATTTGGTTGAAATCGGTTCAGATTTGGATATATCTCCCATATATAGCTTTCGCCCGATTTACACTCAAATGACCACAGAGGCCAATTTTTTGCTCTGATTTAGTTGAAATTTTGCACAGGGAGTAGAATTAGCATTGTAGCTATGTGTGCCAAATTTGGTTCAGATTTAAGGAGTACAATTGGTAGTATAGTCATGTGTGCCAAATTTAATTGAAATCGGTTCAGATCTAGATATAGCTTCCATATATATTTTTCGCCCGATATGGACTTATATGGCCCCAGAAGCCAGAGTTTTGGCCCAATTTGGTTGAAATTTTGCACAAGGAGTACAATTAGTAATATAGTCATGTGTGCCGAATTTGATTGAAATCGGTTCAGATTTAGATATAGCTCCCATATATGTTTTTCTCATTTCGACAAAAATGGTCAAAATACCAACATTTTCCTTATTAAATAGCAACTGCTTAGTCGAAAAGTTGTAAAAATACCAACATTTTCCTTATAAAATCGCCACTGCTTAGTCGAAAAGTTGTAAAAATGACTCTAATTTTCCTAAACTTCTAATACATATATATCGAGCAATAAATCATAAATAAACTTTTGCGAAGTTTCCTTAAAATTGCTTCAGATTTCAATGTTTCCCATATTTTTTTACTAACATTGTGTTCCACCCTACTCCATTAGCCAACTTAAATTTTGAGTCTATAGATTTTGTAGAAGTCTATCAAATTCTGCCCAGATCGAGTGATATCTAAATGTATGTATTTGGGAAAAATCTCTATATATTCAGCACCCAACACATTTGACGGATGTGATATGGTATCGAAAATTTAGATCTACAAAGTGGTGCAGGGTATAATATAGTCGGCCCCGCCCGACTTTAGACTTTCCTTACTGGTTTTTCTATGAGATGATGTAATTTCGTGAACTGCAGTTAAAAAGTACAACAGGGCATTAAAATTTCCAGGTTTTAACAACGCTTTGTGGAAATCTCAAAATGTGCACTAAAATTTAGTTCAATTTTCGTGCGAGGTAGTTCATTCTTCCTATAAAACAGTTCACTTTTTTCGCTGCAGGGATTCAGAGCGAAATGGAGCGAGTAGCGGAGCGAATCCTTCTTTGGCCGGAGCGGGAGCGATATTTTTTAAACCCGGAGAGGAGCGTTTTATAAAAGAAAAACTGCTCCGCTTCGAAAAACAAATATTAGTTTTAATGAAATGCGATGATATTTGTATACCCACCACCATAAAATGGTAACGGGGGTATAATAAGTTTGTCATTCCGTTTGTAACACATCGAAATATCGATTTCCGACTATATACAGTATATATATTCTTGATCAGAGAGAAATTCTAAGACGATATAACGATTCCCGTCTGTCTGACTGTCTGTTGTAATCACGGTACAGTCTGCAATAATGAAGCTATCGTCTTGGGCTCATAGTAACCGTAGTTTTTATCCAAGTTGCCTGAAATTTGAAATGTAGAAGTATTTTGGAGCCGTAAAGATGCGCGCCGAAAATGGTGAGTATCGGTGTATGTTTTGATATAGCCCCCATATAGACCGATCTCTCGATTTTATTTCTTGGGGTTCTAGAAACCGTAGTTTTTATACAATTTACCTGAAATAAAAATCTAAAGGTATTTTAGGACCATAAAGAGGTGCGTCGAAAATGGTGATTATCGGTCCATGTTTTGGTATTGCCCCCATATAGACCGATCTCCCTACATTACTTCTTGAGCTTCTAGAATCCGTAGTTTATATCCAATTTGCCTGAACATCTGGAGTTTCTTTAGGACTATAAATAGGTGTTCTGAATATATTATGCATCGGTACAGGTTTAATTCTTTTCAAATAATCGCAATTTTTCGAAAATTGATTTAACATTTAAATTAACATTTAAATTAAAGTTTAAATAATTTCTACCACTTTATTATTATACCCTAAACCACATAGTGGTCAGGATATAATAACTTTGATAGGCCAAACAAGTAAGTAAAGTAGAGAGTCGGGCGGGGCCGACTATATCATACCCTAAACCACCATTACAGAATTTGTGGGGTAACATATAGGTCTGGGAGATAAACCGCAGTTGCATATTTAAGAAAATTAAGGGGTACATGTCTATGGGTGCTTTGTCTCAATCTGACTATAGCTCATAGTCAATGTTGCCAGGGAAACTGTTCGATTTACCCTACAAGGACAAAAAAAACAATTTTCCCTACTATATTTTTCGTTAAATTTAAAAAATTTTACAAAACAAAAATGGTTCTAAGTACTTTATTATCTTAAAACATGAATATGCAACGTATATAACTTAGAATATAAATTTGTATTACCACCACGGTTGCCACAGTTGGTAGAATTCTACCCAAAATAATTATTTTTTTTTTGTTAAATCTCTATAAAAATAAAATTGTGGAAAAAGTTTCTATAAACAAATTTTTGTGAGAAATTTTTCTATAGAAATAAAATTTTGGGAAAAAATTCCACAGAAATAAAATTTTGAGAAAATTTTTTATAGAAATAATATTTTGAAAAAAAATTCTATAGAAATAAAATGTTGGCAAAATTTTCTACAGGTATAAAGTTTACCACACATTGTTAAAGATCAAGCCTTGCCGGCTTCTAATTTCCTCCTCTAGAGCCACCAAAATGTAAAAATTATTACAAATTGTGTTGAGTGAAAATGTCCTACATTGTGGCCCTACGTCCCTACAAGACGCTAAATATTAGAAAAACCCTACATATAGGAAATTTCCCCTACTTCTAGCAACACTGGCTGTGTTGACATTGCACCTACGGAGTTAGTATGCCACTAATATTGAGCCCATTATTAAAAAAAAGAGAAAATCGTTAAATTAGTGTGGGCAATAAATACAAATTTGTAAAAATCGAGCAATATTCTTATGTAAGAGCTACAAGTACGTATAAGTACGATCGGATAGTACATCAAAATTTGAAATTTGAGTAACATTGGTTAATAAATAAGAGTACTATGGCCAAATTTGGGAAAATCGAGCGATGCATATATATGGAAGCTATATGTAAATCTGAACCAATTTGCATAATATTTTGAGGGTTTGATTAATACCACAAAATGTTACCTTGTGCAAGATTTGAGTAAGATCAGTTACGAAATGAGGCCTGTATGGTCAAACATAAGGTTATAAGGGCGAATTTTTCAAAATCGGGTGATATATATATGGGAGCTATATCTAAATTTGAACCGATTTCGATGAAATTTTGCACATATAGTTAGTACTATAGAGGACAGGACTGGATCTAGCTAACTTTTAGTAAGATTGGTTAATAAATAAGGGTTCTATGGCCAAATTTGGGAAAATCGGGCTATACATATATATGGGAGCTATATCTAAATCTGAACCGATTTCGATGATTTTGGCACATATAGTTAGTGCTATAGAAGACTACATTTAGCCAAATTTAGGTAAGATCGGTTGATAAATAAGGGTTTTATGGCCAAATTTAGAAAAATCGGGCGGTACATATATATGGGAGCTATAGCTAAATCTGAACCGATTTCGATGATTTTCTGCACATATAGTTAGTGCTATAGAAGATTACATTTAGCCAACTTTGAGTAAGATCGGTTGATAAATAAAGGTTTTGTGGCCAAATTTGGGAAAATCGGGCGATACATATATATGAGAGCTATATCTAAATCTGAACCGATTTGGATGAAATTTTGCAGACTTAAAGGGCGATGGAAAAGATTATCTTTTGCCAAATTTGGTGACGATCCGTTTGAAAAAAACGCGCAACGTGACCCCATTTGTCGAAATCGGGCGATACATATATATGGGAGCTATATCTAAATTTGATCCGATTTCTTCCAAATTCAATAGCGTTCGTCCTTGTGCCCAAAAAACTGTCTGTACCAAATTTCATCAAAATCGGTTAATAATTGCGACCGGAATCCTGTGAACGACAAATACATGGACAGACGGACGGACGGACACCAAGCGCTAGATCGACTCAGGAGGTGATTCTGAGTCGATCGGTATATATTTTATGGGGTCTAACATCAATATTTCTGGTGGGCACATTTTTTGGCCGATCAAACTTATTATACCCTGACCACTATGTGGTTTAGGGTATAAAAATGTGCCTACCAGAAATATTGATTTTAGACCCCATAAAATATATACCGATCGACTCAGAATCACCTCCTGAGTCGATCTAGCGCTTGGTGTCCGTCCATGAATTTGTTGTTCGCAGGATTCCGGTCGCAATTATTTACCGATTTTGATGAAATTTGGTATATGGCATTTTTTGGCACGATCTTACTCAAACTTGACTTACTTTTGTAATACTAGCATTAAGTGCAAAAAACATCGAGATCGGTTTAGATTTAGCTATATCTCTCATATATATGTATCGCCCGATCTTCTCAAATTTCGCCATAAAACCCTTATTTATCAACCGATCTTACTAAAATTTAGCACAAAGTAACCTTCTGTGGTATCATCCAAACTTGCAAAATATCAAAAATTTATCACTACACTCAGAGAAGGAATATGATCACCTCAAACATGTTTCAAGAGCAAAATGTAATTTTTGTATGGTGACCATGTAACATGTTTACCACTAAAATGTTATTTTCTCGTCAAATATAACCTGCTTGCCGAAATCAGATACATGATTTCCGAGAAAATAACATGGTTGCGAAAAGCATGTTACATGGTCACCACCCAAAAATAACATTTTGCTCTTGAGGTGATCATATTCCTTCTCTGGGTGTAATAACCTTATTTTTGACCATAGTGCCCTCATTTATTAACCGACTTACTCCAATTGAGCAAATGGTAATCTATTGTAATATCAACCAAACATGCAAATATCATCCAAATCGCTTCAGATTTAGATATAGCTCCCATATATAGGTATCAGGGTTGTGGAGTCGAGCCAATTTTGCTCGACTCCGACTCCAGCATTTTTCATCAGCTCCACTCCGACTCCGGAGTCGACTCCGGGTAATATAACTAAATCTCATTTTAATACCACTAATTTGTAGTTCTATTGTGGGGGTACCGTAAGTGGATCGATATAAAGTATCGTATTTATTTATGTGTTCAAACAGAAGGTCTTAATTTCACATTAGATGCCAATTGAACTCTATATTTCAAATTTAGGGCAATGTTGAATAAATAAAATAATCATATAAATACCCATCATAATATGAGAAGATACCAACAGTATATGTATTTGTGGACCAAAATTATTGATACTATCTCAAAACCTTTAAATTTGTTGCTAGCTATATAAAGGTTTATATTCCCATATGCATGAATTTGCATCTGAATCGATTTAGACGAAATTGTATACACTTCTACAAAACCTATGTACAATTTTAACAAAAAATAAAAACGCAAGGAAAGTCTAAAGTCGGGCGGGCCGATTATAATATACTCTGCACAACTTTGTATTTAGATCTACATTTTTATAAAATCTCTTCTACAAAATCTCGGGCAATATTTGGGAAATATTTATAATTGTTTAGACAATTTCGCAAAAATGCATTTATGATTCATTCATTGAAAAATTTTAAAATTTGAGTCATTTCTACAAGTTTTCGACTTAGCAGTGAGTATCAGTGAGCATACAAATTTGGCAAAATTTTTGTCCAGTAAATAAAATTTTGCAAAATTTTATATACACGGATGAAAAAGACTGTTTTTCATATGTTTGGCTATAAACATTATATGTTTGGAACACAAATTTTTAAACACAATATTTTTGAGTGCAAGCATATAATGTTCATAAACTAGCATAACATGTTTGGGACATATATGTTAATATGTTAGAACATATTATGTTTGGGACATAAAATGTTTGTAAATATAATATGCTTGGATGCAAACATATATTAATTTAGAAATAGCCTATAAACATATATGTGTTTAGTAGCTTGGAGCGCTATTTAACAGGGAGCGATATTGAATTAAGTTGGTGGTTGTTGCTTGTTATTACAAAATTAACATTTTATTTTTCCTTGGGCAATTGATCAGCTACTTCTTTGATCCTTACAAACTGTGTGGTCCGCTGTTCGAATCCCCGTCCGGCAAAAGGTAAAATTAAAATAAAAACAAGTATATACGGCCGTAAGTTCGGCCAGGCCGAAGCTTATGTACCCTCCATCATGGATTGCGTAGAAACTTCTTCTAAACACTGCCATCCACAATCGAATTACTTAAGTTGCGGTAACGCTTGCCGATGGCAAGGTATCTTAAAACCTCCTAACACCATCTTCTAAATTGTATGTCCATACGTGGTATATATTAAATCAAAAAAGATCGATCCAATACGTATATAATTCAATAGAAAGAAAATATTAAAAAATTTTCTATGGAAATAAAATTTTCACAAAATTTTCTATAGAAATAAAAATTTTGACAAAATTTTCTATAGAAATAAAAATTTTGACAAAATTTTCTATAGAAAGAAAATTTTAACAAAAATTTTTTCAGAAATAAAATTTTAACAAAATTTTCTATAGAAATAAACTTTTGACAAAATTTTCTATAGACATAAAATCTTGGTCGATTATTTTTGGCTCGAGTGGCAACTATGATTATGAACCGAATAAAATTTGAACAAAATTTTCTATAGAAATAAAATTTTGACAAAATTTTCTATAGAAATAAAATTTTGACAATGATGAAAATTTTATTATGAACCGAATAAAATTTTAACAAAATTTTCTCTAGAAATAAAATTTTGACAACATTTTCTATAGAAATAAAATTTTGGTAGATTATTTTTGGCTCTAGTGGCAACCATGATTATGAACCGATATGGACCAATTTTTGTGTGATTGGACCAATTTTGGTATGGTTGTTAGCGACCATATACTAACACCACGTTCCTACTTTGAACCGGATCGGATGAATTTTGCTCCTCCAAGAGGCTCCGGAGGTCAAATCTGGAGAACGTTTTATATGGGGGCTAGATATAATTATGGACCGATATGGACCATGTTCCAAATTACAACCGGATTGGATGAAATTTGCTTCTCTTGGAGACTTCGCAAGCCAAATCTGGGGATCGGTTTATATTGGGCCCATATATAATTATGAACCGATGTGGACCAATTTTTGCACGGTTGTTAGAGACCATATACCAATATCATGTACCAAATTTCAGGCGGATCGGATCACATTTGCTTCTCTTTGAGGCTCCGCAACCCAAATCTGGGGATCGGTTTATATGGGCGCTATATATAATTATGGACCGATATGGACAAATTTTTGCATGGTTGTTAGAGACCATATACCAACATCATGTACCAAATTTCAGCCGGATCGGATGAAATTTTCTTCTCTTTGAGGCTCCGCAAGCCAAATCTGGGGATCGGTTTATATGGGGGCTATATATAATTATGGACCGATGTGGACCAATTTTTGCATGGTTGTTAGAGACCATATACCAACACCATATACCAAATTTCAGCCGGATTGGATGAAATATGCTCCTCTTTTCGGCTCCGCAAGCCAAATCTGGGGATCGGTTTATATGGGGGCTATATATAATTATGGACCGATGTGAACCAATTTTTGCATGGTTGTTAGAGACCATATACCAACACCATATACCAAATTTCAGCCGGATCGGATGAAATATGCTTCTGTTAGAGGCTCCACAAGCCAAATCTGGGGATCGGTTTATATGGGGGCTATATATAATTATGGACCGATGTGGACCAATTTTTCCATGGTTGTTAGAGACCATATACCAACACCATATACCAAATTTCAGCCGGATCGGATGAAATATGCTTCTTTTAGAGGCTCCACAAGCCAAATCTGAGGGTCCCTTTATATGGGGGCTATACGTAAAAGTGGACCGATATGGCCCATTTTCAATACCATCCGACCTACATCGATAACAACTACTTGTGCCAAGTTTCAAGTCGATAGCTTGTTTCGTTCGGAAGTTAGCGTGATTTCAACAGACGGACGGACGGACGGACGGACATGCTTAGATCGACTCAGAATTTCACCACGACCCAGAATATATATACTTTATGGGGTCTTAGAGCAATATTTCGATGTGTTACAAACGGAATGACAAAGTTAATATACCCCCATCCTATGATGGAGGGTATAAAAATCATACAATTGAATAATTTCTTCTACAATGTTTGTATTACAGAAAAAGGTGCTAAGAACTAAAAAATCTCGTGGAAGTGAGAAAGATGTGGGGGAATATACAATTGGGCAGAAACAAAATTTTGAGCACTCAGGTCGAAAACCTATGTTGTTAGCACCTATATTACCTGTTTATTTTCATAATTCATTATGATTGTAAATATATAAATAAATAAATAAAATTTTGAGCACAATATTGTTTGGGAGAATTTTTTTTAAGCATATAATATTTTTGGGTGCAAAATGCTTCCAAACATATTATATGTTCACATAATAACATATTGTTTTTTGGAAGACAACATTATTGAATTTGGATGCAAAAATACAAAATGTTTGGAACTTAGACTACTCAAACATATATTGTTTAGACCAATATGCTTCCAAACATATTATATATTGGAAGAGATCAAACATATAAATGTTTGGGCAATACCCAAAAATGTATATGCTTGAAGCAAAATATGTTTGGAAGTATATGTTACAGAAGCGATTTTTTGTGAGCGTATAGAAATAAAATTTTGCAAAATTTTCTACAGAAACAAAATCTTGACTAAATTTTCTATAGAAATAAAATTTTGGCAAAATTTTCTATACACAGAAAAAAATATCACCAAAATATTTCCAATTAAAAAGTTAATTGAAGTTGAAAATGTTTTCAATTAATAAATTAATTGATACAATTAACATTTTAATCATGATAGAAACATTAAGTTAATTAAGCCAATGATTGAAAATTTTAAAATTTTTAATTAAAAAATTAATTGATACAATTAACTTTTTAATCAAATTCGGAAGACTAATTCAGTTAAAAAAAGTGCTGATTTTTTTTAATTTTTAATTAAAAATGTATTTCAAACAATCATTTGTTAATCCAAATAAAAACTCTAAGTCAATTCAGAAAGTAATTAAAAATAGTTACCTTTTTTAATGAATAAATTAATTGAGTTTTGCAATCAACATCAATTAAATTTTTAATTGAATCAATTAAAAAATTAATTGAAATTTGCTGAAAAAATCAATTAATTCTTTAATCAAGAATTTTTTTTTATGCCCAATTAAAATTGTGATTGATACTATCATTTTCGTGATTGAAGACATTTCAATTAAAAAATTAATTGGATCAATTAATTTGGTGATTGAATCAGAAAACAATTTTTTTGTGTGTAAAAATCAAATTTCGACCAAATATATAGAAATAAAATTTTGAATAAAATTTTTACAGAAATAAAATTTGGCGAAATTGTTTATAGAAATTAAAGTTTGAAAAAATTATCAATAGAAATACAATTTAAAAAAAAATTGTGTAGCAAACAAAATTTTGTATAGAAATAAAATTTTGCAAAATATTCTATAGAAACAAAATTTTGACTAAATTTTCTATAGAAATAAAATTTTGACTAAATTTTATATACACTCTTAGAAAAATATGTTTTACATATGTTCCGATATAAACAAAATGTGTTTCGGGCACAATTTTAAAACTCAATATATTTAAGTGCAAACAAGGAATGTTCCTAAACTACTGGTGGCTATAACACCTACGTAGTCCAGTGGGTAGTTTGTTGGCTTACAAACTGTATAGTCCTCGGTTCGATTCTCCGTGCAGGCGAAAGGTAAAATTCAAAAAATTTATAAAAGTGAATAATTTCTTCAACATTATTTGTATTACAGAAAAAGGTGCCAAGAACTAAAATATTTCGAGGAAGTGAAAATTACGAGTAGGCAATGAGCACAATCGTCTTTGGGAAAAATTCTTCCAAGCATATAATATTTTTGGGCTCAAAATGCTTCCAAACATATAATATGTTCACATAAAACAAACATATTAATGTTTCGGCAGTATCCAATAATATATGTGCTTCCTGCAAAATATGTATGGAACATATGTTAAAGAAGCGATCTTTTTTGAGGGTGTAGAAAAAAAAATTCTATAGTAATAACATTTTGAATACATTTTTTATAGCAGTGAGTATCAGTGAGCATCAGTAAGAAAAAAAATGTTGAGAAAATTTGCTATAGAAATAAAATTTGACAATTTTTTCTTATAGAAATAAAATTTTGAAAAAATCATCAATAAAAATAAAATTTTAGAAAAATTTTTGTGTAGTAAATAAAATTCTGCAAAATATTGTACAGAAACAAAATTTTGACTAAATTTTCTATAGAAATTAAATTTTGACAAAATTTTCTAATAAAAAAATTTATTACTATAAAATTTTGGCAAAATTTTCTATAGAAATAAAATTTTGACCAAATTTTCTAATAAAAAATCTATTACTATAAAATTTTGGCAAAATTTTCTATAGAAATAAATTTTTGACTTAGATTTGTATAGAAATAAAATATCAATAGAAATAAAATTTAAAAAAAAAATTGTGTAACAAACAAACTTTTGCAAAATTTTCTACAGAAATAAAATTTTGCAAAATATTCTATAGAAACAAAATTTTGACTCAATTTTTTACACTGAAAAAAACAGTGAACCCACCAGGAAGAAAACTTTCGGTTAATTTTAGAAAATTTTGAATATTTGTAGAAAATTTTAACCAAACAGTATTACAAACGTTGGCATCACGCCGATGTCATAAAAATAAGTACATATTTTTCGACAAATTCAAGAAAATTTATTAGACATAACTAAGTTTTTGTACTTGTTAAAGAACATTTTGTAGTTTGAAGGAAAAACTTGGACTTCCAAATTGCAAGAATGTCTTTAGTGACATACGAAGTTCATGATGGACGCATTTTTGGTAAAATTTACAAATTTAAAGAAATTCTGAACTATTTTGTGGAAGACACGAATTTAGTTCATCTTTATGCTTCATTGGAGTATATTTTTTCCTCGGGTTTAGTTAATTTAACTAACGCACACAAAAAATTATTAGAGTAAAGAAAACTTTCTCTAAACATAATAATTGCATGAACTAAAATAAAGTTAAATTGGCTTTAGTGAAATAGAGAGTTCACTTTTTTTTGAGTGTATAGAAATAAAATTTTGACTAAATTTTCTATAGAAAAAAATATTTCTATAGTAATAAAATTTTGAATAAATTTTTTATAGAAATAAAATTTTGACAAAATTTGCTATAGAAATAAAATGTTGACAAAACTTTTTACAGAAATAACATGTTAACAAAATTTTCTATTGAAAAAATTTTCTGTCAATATTCCACATATGTATATGGCCTTAAAATAAAATTAAAAAAAAAATAATTTCGGGTATTAAAATGGATCGATCCAGCCCGTCTGCTAGTCTAACATTCTAGGAAACATCAAAAGATAGCCGTAATTGGAAGTTGATTTTCATTTACAATCACGTTGTACATTGAACGAATGAATAACGCAATGTAAACTAATTTGCGTAAAAACTTGCTTAGTTAGAAAAATGTGAAGTGTTTTAAAAAATTTGGTTTAGCCGGAGTCGGAGTCGAGCAAAATTTTTACGACTCCGACTCCGACTCCAGCAAAATCTTCAGACTCCGACTCCGGCTCCACAGCCCTGATATGTATCGCCCGTTTTTCAAAAATTTACCCCTAATAACTTTATTTCTGACCATAATAGCCTTATTTATTGACCGATCTTACTCAAATTTATCACAAGGTAACCTTCAGTGATATCAAATAAACCTGCAAAATATAATCAAAATCGGTTCAGATTTAGATATAGCTCCCATGTATATGTATCGGCCAATTTTCAAAAATGTTCCCCTAATAACCTTAGTTGTGACCATAGTGGCCTTATTTATCAACCGATCTTACTCAAACTTACCACAAAGGTAACCTTCTCTGGTGTTAATCAAACCTGTAGAATATCATACAAATCGATCCACATTTAAATATAGCTCCAATATATCTGCATAGCTCCATTTCCCAAATTTGTCCATAATTCTCTTATTTATTGACAAATGTTATTCAAATGTCAAATTTATATGTATTAGCCGATCGAACTTAGACTTACATATAGTTCTTACATAAATATATTGCCAAATTTTCACAAATTTGGCTACATTATACACACCAATTGAGCGATTTCCTATTTATACCCTAAACCACATAGTGGTCAGGGTATAATAAGTTTGATCGGCCAAAAAATGTGTCTACCAGAAATATTGATGTTAGACCCCATAAAATATATACCGATCGACTCAGAATCACCTCCTGAGTCGATCTAGCGCTTGGTGTCCGTCCGTCCGTCCGTCTGTCCATGTATTTGTTGTTCACAGGATTCCGGTCGCAATTATTAACCGATTTTGATGAAATTTGGTAAAGAGAGTTTTTTGGGCACAAGGACGAACGCTATTGAATTTGGTAGAAATTGGATCAAATTTAGATATAGCTCCCATATATATGTATCGCACGATTTCGACAAATGGGGTCACGTTGCGCTTTTTTTCAAACGGATCGTCACCAAATTTGGCAAAAGGTTATATTTTCCATCGCCCTTCAAGTCTGCAAAATTTCATCCAAATCGGTTCAGATTTAGATATAGCTCTCATATATATGTATCGCCCGATTTTCCCAAATTTGACCACAAAACCTTTATTTATTAACCGATCTTACTCAAAGTTAGCTAAATATAATCTTCTATAGCACTAACTATATGTGCAAAAAAATCATCGAAATCGATTCAGATTTAGCTATAGCTCCCCATATATATGTACCGCCCGATTTGTCTAAATTTGGCCATAAAACCCTTATTTATCAACCGATCTTACTCAAATTTGGCTAAATGTAGTTTTCTATAGCACTAAACTATATGTGCAAAAAAAATCATCGAAAATCGGTTTCAGATTTAGATATAGCTCCCATATATATGTATAGCCCGTTTTTCCCAAATTTGGCCATAGAACCCTTATTCATTAACCGATCTTACTAAAAATTTTGGCTAGATTCCAGTCCTCTATAGTACTAAACTATATGTGCAAAATTTCATCGAAATCGGTTCAGATGTAGATATAGCTCCAATATATGTGTCCACCCGATTTTGAAAAAATTCGCCCCTATTAACCTTATGTTTGACCATAAAGGCCTCATTTCTTAACTGATCTTACTCAAATCTTGCACAAGGTAACATTTTGTGGTATTAATCAAACCCGCAAAAATATTATGCAAAATTGGTTTCAGATTTTAGATATAGCTTCCATATATATGCATAGTTCGATTTTCCCAAAATTTGGCCATAGTACTCTTATTTATTAACCAATGTTACTCAAATTTCAAATTTTGATGTACTAGCCGATCGTACTTATACGTACTTGTAGCTCTTACATAAGAATATTGCTCGATTTTTTACAAATTTTGTATTTATTGCCCACACTAATTTAACGATTTTCTCTTTTTTTAATAATGGGCTCAATATTAGTGGCATACTAACTCCGTAGGTGCAATATCAAACACAGCCAGTGTTGCTAGAAGTAGGGGAAATTTCCTATATGTAGGGTTTTTCCTATATGTAGGAAAATTAGAAGCCGGCAAGGCTTGATCTTTAACAATGTGTGGTAAACTTTATTTCTGCAGAAAATTTTGTCAACATTTTATTTCTATAGAACATTTTGTCAAAATTGTATTCTATAGAAATTTTTTTTCCAAATATTATTTCTATAAAAAATTTTTCTCAAAATTTTATTTCTGTGGAATTTTTTCTCAAAATTTTATTTCTATAGAATTTATTGTCAAAATTTTATTTCTATAGAAAAATTTCTCACAAAATTTGTTTGTAGAAACTTTTTCCACAATTTTATTTTTATAGAGATTTAACAAAAAAAAAAATAATTATTTTGGGTAGAATTCTACCAACTGTGGCAACCGTGGTGGTAATACAAATTTATATTCTAAGTTATATACGTTGCATATTCATGTTTTTAAGATAATAAAAGTACTTAGAAACCATTTTTGTTTTTGTATTTTTTTTTTTTTAATTTAACGAAAAATATAGCAGGGAATGTATGGGAAAGTATGGAACTTTTTTTTGTCCCTGTAGGGTAAACCGAACATTTTCTCTGGCTACATTGACTATGAGCTATAGTCAGATTGACACAAAGCACCCATAGACATGTACCCCTTAATTTTCTTAAATATGCAACTGCGGTTTATCTCCCAGACCAATATGTTTACCCCTCAAATGCTTATGATTACTAATTCTGTAATGGTGGTTTAGGGTATGATATAGTCGGCCCCCCGCCCGACTTTCTACTTTACTTACTTGTTTAATAATGAACTCAATAGTAGTGGCGTACTAAACTCTGAAGGTGGGGAGCCACAGTGGTGCAATGGTTTAGCATACCCGCCTTGCATGATGTAGAACGCCGTTCGGCCTCGGCCATAATGATATAGTCGGCTCCGCCCGACTTTATACGTTAAGTTGACTTTAGTCAAACAAAATTTTCTTTCATTTTAAGATACTAATTTTTTAATTTTTAATCACTTAATTATAAGGAAAAAACGACTTTGTAGAAAAGTTCATCGTCTTTCGGACAAGGAAAAAAAAAAACTTTATATCAGAGAAAATGCGCCTTCTATGCTAAGCAAAAAAAACGCGTTTCGTATTTTAAGGGACATGAAATCTTTGGTCTCACGACAATATTTTCTTCAGTGTAGACATGGACAATGCGACACATGTGTTTGAGATTTTTTTTTCATGTAATTATTGTAAAAATGTATTTTGCAAATACCAAGAAGATTTCAGTAAAAACTTTGGTTCAATTATTAATTAAATAAAATTCATTCAAATTTGATGAACATCCATGCAAAAATGCTCCTCCAAAAAATCTCCTAATCCTTTACTCCAAATCACGTGTCTCTCGGGATTATGGATGTCCTGTCCGCATGACAACCCTAAATGCATGCGCTCTTCGTAAGAATGCATATGGGTTACGGAAATGGTTTTTTTCGATAGTGAAAATATTAATCGACAGAGAATATCCCCAAATGGAATATCTGCATTATCCTCTGGTCCACCACAATGATATTGGACAGTATGATGCGATGTGTATGCATTCTTGTACAAATGCAGCCACAGGCGTATTGTGTTGTTGCAGAATGCTCCAAGAGCACCCATAATACTCATAGACTTTGCAACCATGACAGCATTGGCCTTACATAGACTGACCCATTATTACGGCTCTGATGGTGCGTTTTATATGGGGAGGCAGGGATGAAGTACTGAAAATTGCTATCCATTTTCCTTTATCACTCCGATCCGCATGCAAGTAAGTGTACTAATAATCGTATATATCTAAGGGACATCTCGATAAGTCCCGTATCCACCCAGGTCACTCAGCCACCCACTAGTAGTACACTAATAAAAAACTACATCCCAACATTTGCATAAATAACGAGCACATTGCTGTACGGTGCGGCCCATAGGTTTTTCCATATCTTTTAAATTCGAATTTTTCATGTTTCATGTTTAGTTTATGATGCCCACTTGGGCACAGTGTTTCACTTGTTATCACGGGCCTGTATGTGTATTAGGGTGGTGAAAATACCCTAATA